>NC_140166.1:132996075-133037031 GCF_963971535.1 Notolepis coatsorum | reverse complement strand
ATGTGCAGGCAGCCAGTCACATCTTTTCACCTGCCAGCGTGGACTCTCATTGGCGAGGTGTAACGTGTGGGAGGCTCACACTGCCCCCGCCATTTTCCAGTCTTTGCTGTGCAGGCGCCCTGACCGACCTGTAGGAGTCGCTGTTTACAACGTCCAGATTACCACCCATCGACTCCCCTCCCGCTAACTCTGCCAATTGAGTCAGTATGACGGCCGGCCCAAGCCGGAGGCAACGCTGACAGCTGGATTCGATACCGGTGTCTCTTGCGTTGGTGATGAGCATAATGTCCGCTGCGCCACCCGGCCGCCTTATATTGTATATTTTGTATAGTGTTTGGTCTTACTGTATGAAGCACAATCTCAGGGGGCTCATACAGAACAAAGCATGTCACTGTAATGTACAAGTACCTTATATGTGACAAATAAAACAACAGTTGAACTTGAACTTGAAACTTGAAACCTGAAACCTGAGTGCGTGTGGGTTCAGCAGGAGTCGTCCTCCAGCCGGGGAGATATCAGAGTGCGTTACCACACAGGAAATGAATAAAGATCAGTCACGGAGCTTCACCCCACCTATCTTTCTGCAGACCTCTCGTTGAACCACGCCACAGAGAGAGAGAGAGAGAGAGAGAGAGAGAGAGAGAGAGAGAGAGAGAGAGAGAGAGAGAGAGAGAGAGAGAGAGAGAGGGAGAGGGAGAGGGAGATGGAGAGTGAGATAAAGAGAGAGAGAGAGAGAGAGAGAGAGAGAGAGAGAGAGAGAGAGAGAGAGAGAGAGAGAGAGAGAGAGAGAGAGAGAGGCATGGAGGGAGGGAGGGAGGGAGGGAGGGAGAGGGAGTGAGAGAGATGGAGAGTGAGGGAGAGAGAGGGGGGAGGGAGATGGAGGGAGAGAGTGTGTGAGAGATAAAGAGTGACAGAGAGAGAGATAGGGAGAGAGAGAAAGGGAGAGAGGGAGAGAGAAAGAGAGAGACAGAGAGAGAGAGGGAGAGAGAGAGGGAGAGAGCAGGAGAGGGAAAGAGAGAGAGAGAGAGATATGCAAAAAGAAAAAGAAAAGACAGACCCGCCTTCAGAACTCCCCTCCGGCCAATCAGACGAAATGTTGCCATGGCTATGCCAGCGGAACCATTCAAATGTTGCCAGGTGAATTCTTTTTTCCCTCCCCCTTCCTCGCCCCCCCCCCCCCCCCCCCCCCTTCCCCCTCTTTTTGAATGTGTTCAAATTGCTAATCCCTTCTGTCTGCAACCCCCCCCCACCACCTTCCCCTCCTTCTCCCATCCCTCTACCTCTCCTGTCCCAAAGTGCACCCCCTGGTCTCTCTCTCTCTCTCTCTCTCTCTCTCTCTCTCTCTCTCTCTCTCTCTCTCCCTCTCCCTCTGTCTTTCTCTCTCTGTTCCCTATTTTCCCGCCTCTTAACCCCCCCCTGCCTTCCTACCCCCCTCCCGCCTTGTCTATGCACCCCACAACCTCCTCTGCTAAACTCCCCTGCCTGCAATCTTTTTTCACAGTCAAATCACGCAGAAATGCAGTGTGATTGTGCCAGGGTCAGCTGTCCCTCTCCCCCCCCACCCCTCCTGAGGAAGACTGTGTCTGGGAGGCTACTGCTCCACTAGGAGAAGAGTCTGGAACAACTAGACGCCGTCGGTAGTGTGATAGTAAAGGGTTAACCTTCTGTAGTGTGGCAGTGAAAGGGTAAAAAAAAAACAATTAAAAATCTACCAAAAACATACATGCTACACGCGTAAAGGCCGAGATATGCTTCGACGTCAGCTGACGTCGATATTCCGCGCGCGAGAGCTAGACCGACTTCCGTGTCAGTTCAACGCGTGGGTTGCAGACAGTACACCGCCGTAGCACTAGGTGGCTGTGCTGCGTCACGTCGAACAAAATGGTTATATTTTCTGACTTCCTCGGCCAGTCTTTCTTCGATTCGGTCCGTGTCGTTCCTTATCTTCATCTGGGAAAGTGTTGCAACATGTGGGTTTTATGGTGACTTTTGTTCTGGATCTATTGTGATGTTTCTTTCTTGATCTGTGAAGCCCATGGGGGCCATTTGTAAAAGATATAGCTAGTACACAATTGAGTTTTTATTTATTTCTATTAAAATAATATTTTTTATTTAACCAAGCAGGTCAATTAAGAACAGATTTTTATTTACAATGACAGCCTGGCGAGATGAGAAAGGGCCTTTCAAAGAGTAACAGGGAAAGGGCACATAAATGATTAACACACACATCAAACAAACAACCAAATACAATGACAAGGTATGTAATACATCAAGGAAAACAAATTACAGTTGAAAGGCTGGGTGACAGTTGCAGGTTGAAAAAGAAAAGTAGTGAGGGGGATCAATTTGTTAATTTTCATCTTGTTACTTTTGCATCTCGTTCCAAGTGCTGTGAGCAGCAAACTTGGAGGAGGATTGACCAAAGGAAGTGTTTAACACGGGAACATCTAGCGAGATATGGTGAGCAGCTCTGGTGTTATAGGGACTAGATGACACTTTTAACAGGTGTATCAAACAAGGAGGGGTCAGACCAAGGAGGGTTTTGTAAACAAGTGTAAGCCAATGAATTAATCACGATCAATAACGGAACGCTCCGACCGAGCTCCCGAGATGATAAACTGGTAAATATACAGAAGTACGTCAGAGAAATGCGTACGCGGCCCCAGCCCGAGGCCAATCACAGCTCTGTGCTGTCCGCGACGTCTACACCAACGATTAGGTGCGCGCTAAATGCTTTTTAAAGCACGACGCGGAGGTGAGGAACCACCCGACGCACAGCGGAGTTGATTATCCCGCTTATACCATTCCCACTTGCCAAAGACCAAAAATATGTGCCATTTATTCATATTTTCAACATTAAAATATAAAGAAATAGGTTATGTATGCTTTGCTCACTCCTGAAATTGTAAATGTTTGGACCCCAGGAAGAGTAGTCTCACCTTGGTAGACTAATGGGGATCCACAATAAAACAATAAAAACAATAGTCATTATAGTCCCTCTGCGCTACCATAGCAACTGCTTGACAACCACCTGTCACCTGACTGATGCCAATGACCCGGAAAGCTAACTATATGCTAGCAAGCCTTTCTGTCAATAACTTTGCCTATGGTTGACAAACAGTGAATATGACCTGATAGTATATTTGACAAAAAGGCCCACTTGCTTGGCAGACAACATCGCAATGTCCCCAAATCACTAACCCCCCCACGGTAGATATGCGTGGTCAGTCATAGCCTCAAGTCCTTGTTGCGAGTTGAATTTCGAGGATAGGATGTGCCACGATATGAAAAAGAATTATGTAAAAGAACAACAACAACAATAACAACACCATAATATGGGATATATCTCATCTATTTGACCGCTTTGTCTCAGGTCTGAATGTATCAGTTGATATTGGATACTTTAAACGGAGAGACAGAGAAAGTGCCATTTCCATAGGGGAGGTCACATTTCAATGCCAAATCAATACATTACTCTCCACCACCACGCCAGGGAGTATATGCCACGCAATGTTCCTGAGTAATTATTACATAAAGGTGAAGTTGTAACATAGTCGTTTTGTAATATAAGAGGGCGAGGCCCCGAACTACTGGAATATTCTTGTGCTTTTGAGTTATAGTGCAACGCTCTATCCTACACTAACCCTTTCACTGCCACACTACCAAACGGTTAACCCTTTCACTGCGACAATACAGAGAAGGTTAACCCTTTCACTGCCACACGAGAGAAGGTTAACCCGACCATCGGTTGTGTGATAGTAAAGGGTCAACCTTATGTCATGTGGCAGTGAAAGGGTTTACGCTGCTTCCGTTCACGCCAGCCTCATACCAAGGTGGCAAAATGAATGTTGCCATGGGAACCTTTTGCCTGGCAACCCCTACAGCCTGGCAACTAGCCAAACTGTTGCTATGGCACAACTGTCAATCTCTGCCGGGCTGGTGTGTCTCTGTGTGTGTGTGTGTGTGTGTGTGTGTGTGTGTGTGCGTGCGTGCGTGTGTGTGTGTGTGTGTGTGTGTGTGTGTGTGTGTGTGTGTGTGTGTGTGTGTGTGTGTGTGTGTGTGTGTGTGTGTGTGTGTGTGTGTGTGTGTGTGTGTGTGTGTGTGTGTGTGTGTGTGTGTAGGTGTGTAGGTGCGTAGGTAGGTGTGTAGGTGTGTAGGTGTGTGTGTGTGTGTGTGTGTGTGTGTGCGTAGGTGCGTGTGTGTGTGTGTGTGTGTGTGTGTGTGTGTGTGTGTGTGTGTGTGTGAGTGTGTGTGTGTGTGTGTGTGTGTGTGTGTGTGTGTGTGTGTGTGTGTGTGCGTGTGCGTGTGTGCGTGTGTGCGTGTGTGCGTGTGTGTGTGTGTGTGTGTGTGTGTGTGTGTGTGTGTGTGTGTGTGTGTGTGTGAGTGTGTCGGGGCCCTTCTGTAGTGATTCTCTTCAGAGGTTCCGCAGTGCAGACAGATGACAGCGAACATGCCGGTGCCTTGAGATCACGCCTTGGAGATTACGGTAAACCTCCAAACTATCGGCGCATTCTCAACTTCAACATAGATATTATATACAAGTGCATGGAATGTCAGGCCCTTCTACTCCCAGTCAAAGAAATGTGGAGAAAAACTGAGCAGAGATCTGCTGATCAAAATCTGAAGAAAAAATAAACACGTTTACTATTATGCACTTTGCTACTAAGTAATCTACCATGTCTATATTACTACCTACTATGCTAATATGTCTTCACTACTATGCACTCATAGTGTAGCACTCAAGTTCGACACTGTTTGACGAACAATCCTACTTACCTTGGCTGCCAGAGTTGTACCCTTCCTTCCTGCTGACTTGTTGTACAGAGCTTGTAAGTCGCTTTGGATAAATTACTAAATGTAAATGTAATGTAAATGTAATGTAAATGCTACTTGCTTCTCAGTAGCCAAGTATCTGGACAGCTGGACCATGGGTCTCTGTGTATGACCAGGTGGTGGGGGGGGGGGGGGGGGGGGTGGTGAAGGGTTGATATGTAAAGTGACAACCTGGCTTTCCATGACAAAAGAGTCTATAGTCATAGTCATAGGACTTTGCCGACTAATCGATTAATTTATCTGAGATTCATAGATGAAGCCATTTTCTTTAGAGACCGCTGACCTCATAATTCAGGGACAACAGAGGAACTCTGGGAATGCCAAGACTCTGAACTTTCCACTGGTATTCTGATTATGTCAAGGACCCATCAAATTCACATTTCAGCACGATTTTGGCTTATAGACTGACCGCATTTGTCTTATATTGTTGTAAGACAAAATTCACTCATTCTCAGCTTTCATTAGAGGACCACTAGCCTATAGCTTAAAACCCAGGGAGAGGTGTTTTTCTGGCCAACAGTTTTGGTCCGTATCCGCTTCCATTCATTTGTGCTAAGTTAGGCTAGCTTGCAGGCCGGATAACCTTCTACTGAACGCACAGAGAGGAAATTGGTATCAATCTTCTCGTCCGACTCCGTGGGAAGACAATAAGCGCATTCGCCCATAATGTTGCTGTGTTCCTTCAAGTTCATAAAGTATAGAATCCACTGCTTGTTATAAACCTACTGCTTTAATTTAAGTTTTGAAAATCCGACGACTTTTTCCATGTGTAGAAATCCAGATCTTCCAGACCACAAAAGAGATGTTTTTCCATTACCCTATCCTGGCACCTTATGGGAGCATGCTTGGTGGCAACAGCAGCAGAGACACCCCTGGAGGCTACTGTCTCCAGGCTACAGGACAAATAAATGGACGGCTGGCTGGATGAACAGGTGAAAAGGAGGGCCGTGCTGGATGGTTGGCTGGATGGATGAGGAGGTATAGTTAGTATAAATGTTGTTACCTTGTGAGCTGTCCACTGAGAGAGTGTCCCGGGTGTCGAACGGAAGGGGAGGGTGGTCCCACTGAGAAAATGCAGAGAGGACACAGATAGTTAAGATAAGATAAGATAAGATAAGATATTCCTTTATTGATCCCCTTGGGGACATTCAGGCTGATAGGGCTGATAGGTATATGGTATTGTAGGTGGTATACCAGCATAGATCAAGTGCACGTGTTTTTACAATACAATAATACAATATAAAACAAATAAAACTCTTGAATCTTGAATATACACACACAAATGTATGTGTATATATATACATATATTTCAAAAAGATAAATATACATAAATATAGCATGTTGAAAATGTGTAGTGGAAAACCAAATACTGTCAAACAAGGCAAAACTGTGATAAGATATTTTTGGCTGCATCACCCAGCCCTCATAGGTGTTACACGATAGGCTTGGTTAATCTACAATGATAAACTACACCTCTGGAGAGACAATCTAAATCTAAATTGTTATTGATACCGCACAGAGATTATGATATGGGTATATTTAAATGATCTTTATAATAAATAGGGATGCCCCGATCACGTTTTTTGCCACCGATACCGATCACCGATCGTCGTGAGCCATATCGGCCGATACCGATCCGATACCGATCGTTTTTGATTAAAAAGAAATTAAAAATTATTTTATATAAAAAGTTTTTATTTTAATTTTTTTTTATAAAATATATATATTATATAATTAGACTTGTACTTGTATTATCTGCGAGACATCGCCACCACGCAACAAGTCAAAATGCTCGCTATCTGCAAACAGCTCCACTGTCTGTGTACTCTAGTAGCCTCCAGCTCCAAAAAGGATTCTCCGGCGCTGCAGCGGGACCCTATTGGTAACGTTATGCTTTGGTCATTTCACATTCAGCAAGCCCTCAGCTCGAATACGCATTAAATCAATGTTATAAGACATTGATATCAAGAGCTATCTGTAGCTACTGCTAGCCGGCTAGATGACGTTAAGACAGAACTTTAGTTCAATGGGACATTTCGTTTTGAACAGTAAACTAACGTCAGCTAACGCAAGCTAACGCAAGCTACCGGAGGTATGAACATGGACTACTAGATTTTCTGGATCATTTGTTGATATCAGGAGCTATCGGTAGCTAGCCGGCTAAATACCGTTAGACAATGCCTACTAAACGTGAATAGTTGACTGGGTAATTTTGTTTAAACAGTAACGATAGCTAGGTAGCTAACGTTAGCGCAGGTCGAATGCACTACAGACTCGAGCAGAGGAGCCGCACCTCTTTGTTTACAAACTCTACACGGGGCGGGCGGGGCTAGGGAGGAGGAGCAGTTTGCAGGTCCTGTGCGTCTGAGACAAGCGAGTGAGATATCCACTTGATCAGTTTCCGCGATCGGCGAATATGACTCATTATCGGAATTCCCCGATCGCATATTTATACTGATTATCGGCCGATAACGATCGGTGGCCGATCGATCGGGGCATCCCTAATAATAAACATAATAAATTAAATAAAGTGAGACTGAGTCTGGCACATGTGCTTCATTCAAAACCATGCAGGCCTGTAAGACAAGTAGGTCAGTCATCACTGGGAGATTGATTGATGTTTTTTATTTCCGTGTCTTACATACAGATGTATGCCCAGCCCATATGGGCTTACAAGACACATAAACAATAAGTATATAATACATATTATAGACCAAGATGGCCACAAAAAAAGAAAACAAAATAAAACATAATATAACAAGCTGTAAACAATGTATGTAAACAAAGAAACAAGAGGAATTCATATACAATTATATAGGATATAGTGTGTTATATGGTCGTACTGGCGAATCGTGTCTCGCTCTTTCGCCATATCGAGATATACCTCATCTCCAGTACCTACTGTACTACATGAACGAAAACAAAGCACCCGTGCACTTGACCAGGCCCCGCCCCAGTGACCTCCTATAAGGCACCAGGCGTGGTCATACTCGCCCTTCCTCTTTTTTCGTTTTCCATCATGGACATGCTTTGCATCCCGTGTAACTAGCGTTATGAAATGCAGAGAGAAATTGAACAATGTTGGGTTTTCGCCGGAGATTTTGCCAGCCCCTGGAATCTTCTCGGCATGTTCCAACGGCACGTCGGGTCTGTCCTGGGGTTTCCTCGTCTTTTGACAGCAGATCGAGGGACAGCGTGCGATGTGTAGCTATCGGGCTAACTCGTGCTCAGGTAGGCTCTGTGCCATCAGGCATTAACGCTGGTGTTAGTAATACTGCTTGTTGTCCTGTGAGACAACCGAGTTGTGTATTGGCGCAAGGGGCAGGATATCTGGGTAAACGTGACTCTGAGTTGGACGTTTTCCCGGCTATCCTGGAGCGCGCTGCTAATACTAATGCTATAATGCTGGGTCACTGTTCTAATGTTCCCCGCTGTGGGATGTCACCGCTTTTCCCTCCTCTTAACCGGTTCATTGATGAAGGTCAGTCGGTAGCTAATGTGGGGGGTTTTGCTGAGACTTATTTACCCTTTTTACGGGTAAATGGGTTGACAACAGGGCGCAAGGCAGGTGTGCCTTGGCTTGAGAGCCAGGTAGCATCGATCCTTTGCCCCGGCGGGGTTGAATGGTGTCCCACCCGGAAGCCGACGCTTGAGAGCAAGTCGGCCCGGCAGGTGGCAGTATGGACTGATGATGTTTATACTGCCATAGGATGGAATTTAGCTGCGGCCAGTGTCGTGGCTCAGCTGATTGTTTTTCTGTCCACATTGGCGTCGGATAGTGGGGCTACAGGGCCAGCCGACGCTGAAAACATTGTGCATGTTTTTGGGGTTATAGACATCTTGAATCAGTCGCAAGCTATAACCGCAGGGAGGATCAGGATGCTATAGGCATCTCTGGTTGGAGCAGTCTTCCCTTGGGGAGGAGGAAAGGTTTTTTCTCCTTAAGGCTCCTCTTTCCACGGAAGGACTTTTTTGTCGTTCTGCGGAAACGCGGGCGGTATTTGACCTGGGCCCCACACCGCCTCACGCCATGCAGCCAGAGGTGAGAGCACTGCCTCGTCAGCGACTATGGCGAGGCCCTCGACCAGCGGCCATGTTTCCCCCACCTGAGGTACCCTGGGCTCTACGTCAACAGGTGTCCACAAGACCGACAGCCTTGGCGGCCGAGGGATCGGCTGCATTGGATGAGCACGGCCTAAGAAACCGTCGCCGTCCTGCTGTGTGCAGCCCGCTCTCCGATCACTCCCTCCCCCAACACCAGCGGAAAAGGGGCTCTGATTTGTTTCCTTTGGCTGCGGGCCGCGGGCCTTCAATGAAGCGCATGCGGCCCCACGTTTCGCTTCTCATGGGGACAGGGGCTGACACCCAGTTGATGGCTGAGCCTGGGTCTGTCCGTGAGAATGTTGTGCTGTCACGTGGCTCCCTCGCCATGCGTTCTGCGTCTGCGATTGGTGAGCCTGGTGTTACGTCTGTCACCTTCAAAGGTTGTCAGCAGGGGGACTCGAGGCCTCTTCGAAAGAATGCTCAGCGCGGGTTTCCCCGACCTCGCCTTCGCCAGGCCGGGTATCACGTTAGTGCCTCCCACTCCGGAGAGCCCGGGAGTGGTCTGGCAGCGTGAATACTTTCGGCAGCCCACTTGTCCTTCCGCATTGCTCTGATTGGCCGAGCGCGCGCATGCGCATGAGCCGCGACGCGCTCCTCAGTCAGGCAGGAATACTGCGCTCAGCTTAACCCAATTTATACAAATGGAAGTATTGATTACGCCGTAACAAATCATAAAAAAAATATACCGTTAACTGGAATATGTTGTTTCTTTACACATAGGTTGGATTATGTAATTGGTTTGTCATGACAAACCAATAAAAAATCGCATCGCCGGCTTCGCGGCTGCGGCGCGGGTCCACGACCCTCCGTGCTCCGATCGCCAGCGGGGAGAATATGCTGCCGTGAGCGGCATCACTGAGCAACAGTGAACACATAGTGCAATGCATCTGTCAGTCGTACTTAACTATGTGTTCACTGTTGTGTTACGCCTTCTCGGCATAAGCCCCATAATAAGACCGTCTCTGGCTTCGTCCAGCGGACACCAGCTTGGTTCTAAGCTCAAGGCCCATGAGGGCAACCCTCTCGGAACAGCGGCGAGTGTCTATCCTCGACGCGCTCAGGGGTCTCCGTCCTGGCGGGACAGTTGCGGCGCTGTATGTGATGCGCCTGCTCGGTATGATGGCATCTGCTCACTCTGTGGTCCCTCTTGGCCTCCTCTTCATGAGGAGGATACAGAGGTGGTTTTCCAGTATGAAAATAGACCTGGTGAGAGACAGGTGGAAACGTTTGAAGGTTCCCTTGTCGATACAGGGGGATCTCGCCTACTGGAGGAGGCCTGGTACCCTCACCAGCGGGGTCCCCATGGGCGGCAGGCGGTCACACGTCACGGTCTTCACCGACGCCTCCCTCACGGGATGAGGGGGGACGTGTCGGACCAACGCAGTGGGGGGCAGCTGGATGGTCCATGCTGCCCGGTCTGCCATGCACATCAATGTGTTGGAATTGAAGGCGGTCCTCCTGGTCCTCAAATGGCTCGGCTACTTGGTGGTGGGCGAGCACGTCTTGGTCAGGACGGACAGCATGACGGCAGCGGCGTATATCAACAGACAGGGTGGAGTATGCTCCATCCGTCTGCACTGGGCGGCGTTCGAGCTCTGGCTGTGGGCGTCTCGCAATCTGCGCAGCCTGAGGGCGCTCCACATCCCTGGCAGGGAGAATGTGGGCGCAGATGTGATGTCGCGGGGCGGTCCTCGTCTCGACGAGTGGGGACTACGTCCAGACATAGTCAGACAGGTCTGGGACCGCTTAGGGGAAGCCTCGGTGGATCTGTTTGCGAGCAGACAGTCTCACCAGTGCCCCTTGTGGTTCTCGGTCAGTCGGGGGCACGATCCTCCCTTGGGGGTGGATGCCTTCTCGATGTATCCATGGCCGCCCGGGCTTCTGTACGCTTTTCCCGCCATACATCTGATAGGTCAGTTGTTGGAGCGGGTACGTCGGGAGCGCAGGACCTTGATCCTGATTGTGCCGGACCGGGGCGCAGCTGTGTGGTTCCCAGTCCTGATCCAGCTCTTGGTAGCCCCGCCGTGGCCTGTTCCTTGGTCCGGCTACTCCGCCCCCTCGACCCCCCCCGCCCATCTGGTGCCCACGACCTCTGCTCCAGGTTCCTTGTCTTTTTCCAGGACAACGTCAATACCATCTACCAGCAGCTAGTAGTGCCCCCCTCCTCCCCCTCTACTACTGCAACGGGGTCCTGTCCGGGGTCCCAAACAAAACCCTGGACAGGCTCCAGTATGTTCAAAACTCAGCTGCCAGGGTTCTAACCCGCACCAAACCCTGGCAGCACATCACCCCCACCCTCATCCACCTCCACTAGCTCCCCATCAAATCCCGCATCACCTACAAAACCCTCCTGCTCACCTACAAATCCCTTCACGCCCTGGCACCTCAGTACCTCACTGACCTCCTCCACCCCTACACTCAGTCACGGTCCATGCGATCCACGGACACTGGTCAGCTCTCCATCCCCCAAACCAGACTACGGACGTTCGGGGACAGAGCTTTCAGTGTGGCAGCTCCCACCCTCTGGAACTCCCTCCCCGCAGAACTCCGCACCGCCCCAACTCTGGACTCATTTAAAAAACTGCTCAAAACCCACCTCTTCAACTTGGCCTTTAACCCCTAACTTTCTCACTTTATATGTCGTGTCTGTCCACTATGTTTGTTAATTTGTCATCCCCCCCCTTATGTAAAGCGACCTTGGGTCCTCTGAAAGGCGCTATATAAAACAAAGTTATTATTATTATTATTATTATTATTTGTTTTCGTTCATGTAGTACAGTAGGTACTGGAGATGAGGTATATCTCGATATGGCGAAAGAGCGAGACGCTCAGCCAGTACTCATATAACTAGGTTATATACATAACCTATCGTTTTGTCTCAAGTGCCATGCTTTCTCCAAAAATCCTGCAAAACTGAAAATCTCCTCCACAAAAAAATAACTCAACATACAACTCTCAGACTGCCAAAACAAATCCGGATTTACAAATAGAATTTTCTCAAATAAAGCCCTCCTCAAATCGCTGTACAAGGGGCAATAAAAAACGAAATGATATTCATCCTTTTAGCCTATTAGGATGCTAGATCCTAATGTGAAACACTGTGATTTGCCATACCTTGCTCATGCCTGTATTTTTTATGTCCGTTCTATTTTATAATTGTTTGACTATTTTTAAACTGAATCATTTTAAACTATTTTTACTATTTGTGTTACTGAAAACTGTAAGCGGAGAGCCTATTGGGATGCTAGATCCTAATGTGAAACACTGTGATTTGCCATACCTTGCTACCTGTCTATCTTTTTATGCCCGCTTATGCCTGTATTTTTTACTGTTGTGAAGCACTTTGAACTGCAACCTCTGTATGAAAAGTGCTATACAAATAAAGTTATTATTATTATTATTATTATTATTATTATTATTATTATTATTATTATTATTATTATTATTATTATTTGTGAGGTTTTGCCCGCTGCTCACTACCTTTTCTCTGTCTTCTTTAAGCCTACTGTTAGGAATTCCCTACTCACTCTCTCTAGCCCCCACCCTCTCGTTCCTTACCCTTAGTGGCCACACCTGTTTGATATTCTATTATCTCTCGCACCTGTGGTGGCAGGCTAATTAGTCCCCCTGTGGGCTTTAAATACCAGGGCTCTTCCCCTCGTTTCGGCGTGGGGTCGTGTTGTATTCATGCTGAGTCATATTCTCTAACATCTAGACTCTTTCGGGAGATCCTCTGGTCTACCAATGCTGTAAGATGGATCTCTCCAGCCTTGAGATGTTTGCTCCAGCCTTCGTCTGCTGTCGCCGTAGCCTGTGGAGGAGCCTGTTCTGCGCTCCCTGTAACTTCCACGGGAGGCACCCCAGCGCTCCACTGCAGACCCCAGCGCAGCTGTTCGTCCTGACGCACATCTAGACCAACGCGCATCTCCCGGACCCTCGAGCTTGGCACGCTCTCCAGTCACCAGCGCGCAACGCGCATCTTCAAGGGCCTTGGCCACCTGTCGCCGTTTGCCTGGAGGGAGACATTGTACTGCGCTCTCTAATTCTCTACGGGAGGTATTCCAGTGTTCCACTCCAGACCAGCGCGCCAGATGCGCTCAAGCCTTCGCCACCTGCCGCCGTTTGCCTGGAGGGAGACACTGTACTGCGCTCTCTACTCCTCTACGGGAGGTATTCCAGTGTTCCACTTCAGACCTTCGAGCTTGGCACGCTCCTCCGTACCAGCGCACAGACGCGCATCTTCCAGACCTTCGAGCTTGGCACGCTCCTCCGTACCAGCGCACTGACGCGCATCTTCCAGACCTTCGAGCTTGGCACGCTCCTCCGTACCAGCGCACAGACGCGCATCTTCCAGACCTTCGAGCTTGGCACGCTCTCCAGACCTCAGCGCGCCGACGCGCATCTTCCAGACCTTCGTGCTTGGCACACTCCTCCTCGCAGACGCACCCCGATGCGTCTCTCTGTTCCGACGCGCACACCAAGGTGTGGCGCGCCACTCTGTTCCTCGGCTCCGACAGCGGCTACCCGGTGGACGACACCCTCGCCACCGCCACTGTTCCAGCTCCCTGTTCCGACGCGCACACCAAGGTGTGGCGCGCACTCTGTTCCTCGGCTCCGACAGCGGCTACCCGGTGGACGACACCCTCGCCACCGCCACTGTTCCAGCTCCCTGTTCCGACGCGCACACCAAGGTGTGGCGCGCACTCTGTTCCTCGGCTCCGACAGCGGCTACCCGGTGGACGACACCCTCGCCACCGCCACTGTTCCAGCGCTCTGTTCCTCGGCTCCGACAGCGGCTACCCGGTGGACAACATCCTCGCCACCGCCGTTGTTCCAGCACTCTGTTCCTCGGCTCCGACAGCGGCTACCCGGTGGACGACGCCCTCGCCACCGCCGCTGTTCCAGCGCTCTGTTCCTCGGCTCGGACAGCCAGCCACCCGGTGGCGATGCCCTCGCCCCGTTGCTGTCCCAGTACCATTACGCATACGCCTGGGTGAGTTTTGATTGTGATGTCACTCACCCAGCGTAGTGCCCTTGCCCCCGTTCCCGCTGCTGTCCCTGTACCTTTACGCATACGCCTGGGTGAGTTTTGATTGTGATGTCACTCACTCAGCGTAATGCTTTTTGCCCCCGTTCCCGCTGCTGTCCCTGTACCTTTACGCATACGCCTGGGTGAGTTTTGATTGTGATGTCACTCACCCAGCGTAGTGCCCTTGCCCCCGTTCCCGCAGCTGTCCCTGTACCTTTACGCATACGCCTGGGTGAGTTTTGATTGTGATGTCACTCACTCAGCGTAATGCCTCTTGCCCCCGTTCCCGCTGTGTTCCCTGTACCTTTACGCATACGCCTGGGTGAGTTTTGATTGTGATGTCACTCACTCAGCGTAATGCCCCTTGCCCTCGTCCCGCTGCTGTTCCTGCACCATTACGCATACGCCTGGGTGAGTTTTGATTGTGATGTCACTCACCCAGCGTATTGCCTCCTTTAGTTCTCACTTAGTTATTAGTTTTGGACATTTCATCTCCCACTCTGTTTTGTTCTCTCGTGGATATTATTTTGGACATTTCATCTCCCACTGTGTGTTTGTTCACACGAAGATAGTATTTACTTTGTTACTTTGTTATTTGGACTGTTCTGCATCTGCTCTGTTTGTTCCCTTTGAATATTAACCCTCTCCTCTGTTCTGCAGAGCGGCCCAGATGTTTTCCCACCAGTCCCCAGTTCCTCCCTGTCCCCAGCCCGCCTCCGCGGTTCTCTGTCCCCAGTTCCTCCCTGTTCCCCAGCCCGCCTCCGCGGGCCTCAGTCCCCTCTGTCCCTAGATCTCCCCTTTCTAGTTCCACCTAGTTCCTGGTCCCAAGTTCTCCCCTTCTAGTTCCCTAGCTCTCCTAGTCCCTAGTCCTCTCTCCCTAGTTCTCCTTGTCCCTGGTTTACCTAGTCTCTAGTTCCTCTGTCCCAAGGCGTTCCCTTAACCTTCCCTTAGGCGTTCCCTTACTTTCCCATAGTGTTCCCTTTTCCTGCCCGCCTCTTAAAGGCACTTTACCTTCCCCTCTTGTGTTATTCCAGTGTTTTGTGTTTTCTCCCTTAAAGGGACAGTGCCCTTTTTCCCTGTTCACAATAAATATCTGTTTCTTGGCAAACCACCTTACCTGTCTTGTGTTGTGCGATTGGGGTCGGTTACAAACCATAACATTATTATTATAATAATATTATTATTATTATTATTATTATTATTATTATTATCCTCCACCACTCCCAGATCATAGAGAACACACAACCGCTCCTCCTCAGGTTTACCTTGGAATCTACCCACTTCCACAGCCAATGGCAGGGTGCCAGACCTGAGCTGGGCACACAGAGACCTCCGTCTTCTCTTTGAGTTTAACATTACATACGGTTCAGTAAAATACTCATCTTTAATTTCAACATACAGTATTTTCTAAGTTTAGGTTTTTTCCATATCTCCACCTTCCACTTATCCTGATGGATTGTTGATCATTTTGTTTTAATTATGTGAACCTTACACTGCAGATTGTTCATAAAAATCATACTTAGGTCAGCAGAAGAAAAAATCATGGACATCTCTCTTGACCAGGGATGACCGTGTGCTCTGTCCCAGTTAAATATGCACTTGAAGAAGATGTTTTATGCACTTACATAGCCGGTAAATGTATTCCTACAATATAATAATAATAATAATAATAATAATAATAATAATAATAATAATAATAATAATAATAATAATAATAATAATAATAATAATAATAATAATAATAATAATAATAATAATAATAATAATAATTAATAATAATTAATAATAATTAATAATCATAATCATAATAATAATAATAATAATAATAATAATAATAATAATAATAATAATAATAATAATAATAATAATAATAATAATAATAATAATAATAATTAATAATAATAATAATAATAATAATAATAATAATAATAATAATAATAATAATAATAATAATAATAATAATAATAATAATAATAACTTTATTTATACAGCACCTTTCATACATGGATTGCAGCTCAGAGTGCTTCACAGCAAATAGCATAAAATGAACATAGGCATAACATTTGCAATGCATACATTGACAGAATAAAAGCAATGCATAAAGTGCAGACTAAAACATTTGTATAAAAAGGCAATAAAAGTAGTGCAATGTAGAAAGTGCAGACATAAGAATAGGCATAAAATAAGTACAATAAGTCAGTGTTGCTCGAAAGCATGTGAATCGAACTCTCGAACTCTCAGTGGCGAGGAGTAACGCGTGGGAGGCTCACGCTGCCCCCGCTACTTCCTGCTTCCGCCGCACCGGCGTCAACAAAAGGCGACCTGTAGGAGTCGCTGTCCACAACGTCCAATCCCCACCCACCGGCTTTCCCACCCTCTCTAACACTTGCCAATTGTGTTAGTATGAACGACCGGCCAGCCGGTAGCAACGCCGAGAGCTGGGCTCGAACCCAGCGTCTCCTGGTGGCGAGCGCCTTGCCCACTGCGCCAATCAGCCGCCCAGAAATGTAGATTCTAAACTTGACTATCATCTTAATTTTTATAATTTTATCATCTAATTTTGGTGGTGTGACTCGGGAGGTAGAGCAGTCATTGGTAATCCGGAGGTTCCCAGTTCAATTCCCGCTCCTCCCGGGCAGTGTGTCGAAGTGTCCTTGAGAAAGACACTTAACCCCTAATTGTTCCCGGTGAGGCACCGGGAACCTTGCATGGTCGCCTCTGCCGTCGGTGTGTGAATGTGTGAGTGAATGGGTAAAATGTGAGGAACAAATTGTAAAGCGATTTGGATAAAAGCGCTATATTAAGTGCAGTCCATTTACCATGGCAGGCTCTCAACATCTAATAATTGACATACTCAAATCATACACAAGGTGTAGCCTGCAAAAATATGATTAGCCTTTTTCTACAGAATATGAGTGTTTTGCTACCAGTATTTAATGTATCCCTATAGGTCCAATGAAGGGCTTTGCTAATGAGATCAACCAACCATTTTGAGCTACATGTAGCCTACTTTACGTGAGCATTTTCATTTCAGAGAATTTTATACTTTTACTCCACGACATTTATCTGAACCCATCAGTTACTAATTACTTTGAAGAAAAATATTTTGCATAGAAAACATGGCAAAAACGTATGAAGATTATATACTTTCACATTTGAAGCCTGTCAACTTCAAGGGGGTGTAATCAGAGCAGCATAACTGGACCACAGACCACTTGAACATAACCTTTAATCAGAACAGCATAACTGGACCGCATACCACTTTAACATAACCTTTACTGAGAGCAGCGTAACTGGACCACATACCACTTTAACATAACCTTTAGAGGTCAATGACTCGAGGATTGAATGCTCCCAAGCACTGGAATACATAAACAACACCATGTAGAATGCATACTTTTACTTTAGATACATAAGTACATTCAATAGCAAATACGTCTCTACCTTTACTTAAGTAGAATTTGAATGGATGACTTTAACTTTAACTGTTAAATGTAAGTAATAATATGATTGAATATAACTGCACTTTAACTGTTCCACAAGAGGGCGCTATAGGCGTAAGGAGACACAGCTATAGCAGCTGACGTCAGGTAGCAGGTATGCCTGTTGCTTCTTCCCAATCCAACAGTGCAAAAATGCTTCCGCATTCGTCACCGCAGGCCACTACGGTAAAGCGCCTTTCTTTTCAGGCCCGCTTAGACAAATGCTATGGCATTTCCGCGTACATTGCAACGAATCACTTGAAACCTCGGCTGGCTGTCTATTGCCATTCTCTAAGTCAAACTCTAACCTTAACCAGCTCCTTAACAGCGCCTAAACTTAACCCTTCTAACCTTAAGCAACTCCGAAACAATGCCTAACCTTAACCAACTCCGAAACAATGCCTAAACTTAACCGGCGAAATGAACGCACGTTAAAAAATATTGCCATTCTCTAAGTCAAACTCTAACCTTAACCAGCTCCTTAACAGCGCCTAAACTTAACCCTTCTAACCTTAAGCAACTCCGAAACAATGCCTAACCTTAACCAACTCCGAAACAATGCCTAAACTTAACCGGCGAAATGAAACGGCGAAAGAATGCGAATGCACGTTAAAAAAAATTAAAAAAAATTGAAGGGAATCGAACTCGCCAGCAACAAGCCGTAGGATCCACAGCCATGCAGTCTTGCCAATTGAGCTATTTCTGGATACTGAATAAGGGGCGGTTACTGGCATATAATGAGCTCCGCTCGTGTCGAACCAAGGCGGGATCTCATGCGCATGCGCGGGCACCTCGCGAGCACGCCGGTGCACGCACCTGGGCGCTGGGCGAAGGAAAATGAAAGGCGCATTACCGTAGTGGCCTGCGGTGACGAATGCGGAAGCATTTTTGCACTGTTGGATTGGGAAGAAGCAACAGGCAGCAGGTATAAGGGAATGTTCACTCCCCCTCTGTCTCTCTCACTCTAGCTCTCACGGAGAGCAGGTCTCGTGGTGGAAATGTACATATGAAATAAACCACGCCAGTTAAGGCTAAAGAGGACCTCGTTGTCATGACCAGTTATTTTGCTCAGGGAAGGGTTCAACCCCTTCCAATGTACAGTAAATGTCCTAACCCAATAATACACAAGACCCTCTTCTTGGGACCAAGTAAGGTTTTGTCGATAATCCAATGTACAGTTACCCCCCCCCCCCCCCCCAACCTCCTCCAATGTACAGTTTCTTCATCAAATGTATATACTCTCTTTTTTAGACTCTTTTTGTATCACAAACAGTACTGTATTTGTAAATCTGGTACGTCATAAATGCAATCTGTTAATACAATTTTCAATCAATCAATCAATTCAATCAATCAATCAATCAATTCAATATCAAATGTTAGTGAACATAGGTAATACAATAAATACTATTTGGTTATACAGAATTACAGATTCATGCATAGATGCGGCTGAAATGCTATGGATTAGATTAAGGCTGAGACTACTTATTGATATATAGATAATTATCGATAACTGCGTGATATCGATAAGTGGCGTCACATATCGATATATTAGTATTAGTATTTTTTTTAAATACTTTATACTATACTAAAATACTAGGTCTTGTGGCGTGTTTTAGTTAAAACATCCCCATTTCATGTCAATTCAGTTGAATTGCAACTCTGCACTGTGCATTCAATATGCAGTGCACTCCATCACATCCAGAGACCACCGACTATAACATGAGAAGAATCACTGTGGTAGTTTTGAATGGGGAAATCTGTAACACTAAAGATGGCGGCAACAACAAAGAATTGCTGCAAAATAAACATAAATTTGTAGTTTAAATAAAAGAAAAAAAGAAAGAAAGAAAAATATTTAATACTAATAAAAATATCGATATTTATCGATAATTTTGTCCCTATTTATCGATTCTTCCAAATGGCATATCGTCTCAGCCTTAGATTAGATCTCAATTAGCCCCGATTTCAAAAGCGTCGCTAAAAGCAGAGAAGTACTTTGATCTCCTTCTTGAGTGCTTTCAAAAATAGGACCTACATATTCACAGCTTGACCACAACATGATCAGTATGCAAGCCTGCCGGGAGCACTTTGTTGGGAGCTGTTTGGTGGCACTCGGTTACTCAGGATAGCAATATGTAACACAGGAACGAAAACAAACACCAATAAAGAGTGACGCTTTGTTCAGGAGCGGAAACTAAGAGGGGAAGATAATCAGAAATAGCGTTCCCGGAACAAAAACATTATTCTGAAATCCGATTAACAGTGTTCTTTTTCGTTCCCAAGCAAAAGCAGCTATTTATACGATTTTGCCTGTTTTACTGCTTTGTTATTGCTGGAACTAAACACGGTTATAGATAGAATCGGAGGGACTAGATAGAGAGGGACACTAATGTCCACATAAGGAGTCTCCCATGTCACCCCACCGTAAACATGAGTGTATTCTTAATCCTCCGACTGAAGATGGAATCACTTTTCTTGTATTCCGACTATATAATATCTCTGCATTGGCCTCTGTCCATATATATTGTTGTCACTTTTAAATTCCATTCCTTTTAAATCAGCGAAATGCTACAGTAGATAGCAAACAGCAGCTAACAAAAGCAGGTCACATAGGATGATGTCACGTAGGATGATGTCACGTGCATCTCTATGTGCATTGATTTTAACCAACAAGTACAGAACTACATCGGGGTAATTCTTAACAAACTAATACAGAACTACATCAGGGTAATTCTTAACAAACTAGTACAGAACTACATCGGGGTAATTCTTAACAATCTAATACAGAACTACATCAGGGTAATTCTTAACAAACTAGACAGTACAGAACTACATCGGGGTAATTCTTAACAAACTAGTACAGAACTACATCAGGGTAATTCTTAACAAACTAGTACAGCACTACATCGGGGTCATTCTTAACAAACTAGTACAGAACTACATCAGGGTCATTCTTAACAAACGAATACAGAACTACATCAGGATAGTTCTTAACAAACTAAACACAACATGCAATGTCTGTCACACATAACCTATAACATGCTATGTCTATGTCACATATAACCTAAAACAACATGCAATGTCTATGACTCTATGTCACATATAACCTATAACAACATGCAATGTGTATGTCACATATAACCTAAAACAACATGCAATGTCTATGACTCTGTCACATATAACCTATAACAACATGCAATGTCTATGTCACATATAACCTACAACAACATGCAATGTGTATGTCACATATAACCTAAAACAACATGCAATGTCTATGACTCTGTCACATATAACCTATAACAACATGCAATGTCTATGTCACATATAACCTATAACAACATGCAATGTGTATGTCACATATAACCTATAACAACATGCAATGTGTATGTCACATATAACATATAACATGCAATGTATATGTCACATATATAACCTATAACATGCAATGTGTGTCACATATAACCTATAACAACATGATCTTGATCTCAATATTGGACAAAGGGAAACATAAAGAGAATGCGCACACTTACTATAGACACACACACAGACACACACAAACACACAGACAGACACACAGACACAAACAGACAAAGACAGACACAAACACACAAACACACACACAGACACAAACACACAGACAGACACACACACACAAACACACAGACACACACACACACACACACACACACACACACACACACACACACACACACACACACACACACACACACACACACACACACACACACACACACACACACAGGTAGAGCAGTCGTCTGGTAATTGGAATGTAACTGGTTAGATTCTGGCAACGATTCCTAGAGACTTAACCCCTAACTGCTCCCGATGAGCAGGTTGGCACCTTGCATGGTCGCCTCCGCCATTGGTGTGTGAATGTTTGCGTGAATGGGTCAAATGTGAGGAACAAATTGTAAAGTGCTTTGGATAAAAGCTGCCATATAAATGCACAATTTACCATTGCACACGCACACGCACACACACACACACACACACACACACACACACACACACACACACACACACACACACACACACACACACACACACACACACACACACACACACACACAGTTTCTGGTCCTCACTTTGAAGTGTAGTCAATGAAAAAGTTATGCTTGGCTACTTGATGGTTTGTCAAGCACAGTTATAGGCTAAATGTGGTGGTAGGCCAATTCCCACAAAATCAATGCAGTGATCCAGTTATTAACCATAATGTTATTTAGCTCTGAACCAGTTTGGGAACATTATTATGATTATGACAAGATTTTTTTTTTTAAACACTGCAAACTAGGACTCTATCCACATAATTTAGTTTGTTATACTCTTTGGTTTCATAGCTAACATACATCACACTTCGCGCTTCATTTTCTCCCTCAAATCAGTGGGAGTCTCCACTGGAATCACATCTGAGGTTCTCCTCGCTCCTGATCTCTAAATGCCACCTAATCGAACACAACACAAACACACACACACAGAGCCAGAGCTCGCTAGCAATCTGGACACAGTGGCAGCACATCGGTTCTCTCTCTCTCTCTCTCTCTCTCTCTCTCTCTCTCTCTCTCTCTCTCTCTCTCTCTCTCTCTCTCTCTCTCTCTCTAAAGCCTCCTGCTCGGGGCTCAATAAATATAACTTCAAAAGAGGCAGCCGAACGGCTTCAGCTGGCTGCACAATGAGCATAATAACCGGCCGACCCCTGGGAGAGCTAGCCTAGTTAATTTACCCTCTAGACTGCTGCATGCCTGCAGCTAGCCTAGTTCATTTACCCTCTAGACTGCTGCATGCCTGCAGCTAGCCTAGTTAATTTACCCTCTAGACTGCTGCATGCCTGCAGCTAGCCTAGTTAATTTACCCTCTAGACTGCTGTCATGCCTGCAGCTAGCCTAGTTCATTTACCCTCTAGACTGCTGCATGCCTGCAGCTAGCCTAGTTAATTTACCCTCTAGACTGCTGCATGCCTGCAGCTAGCCTAGTTCATTTACCCTCTAGACTGCTGGCATGCCTGCAGCTAGCCTAGTTCATTTACCCTCTAGACTGCTGGCATGCCTGCAGCTAGCCTAGTTAATTTACCCTCTAGACTGCTGGCATGCCTGCAGCTAGCCTAGTTCATTTACCCTCTAGACCAGTGGTTCCCAAAGTCAGGGTCGTGACCCAAAGGTGGGCCGCGAGCAGCCACGGATGGGCAGCGAGATGATTAAAAAAAAATAAAAAATATTTATTTTTTATTTTATTTATTTATTTTTTTGTCAGGCCACTGAACTTAGAAGCAGGCCAGGACAGTGTTTCTAGTTGTATTCAAAAATTCTATTCTATTGTATTCTAAAATGTGACTATATGGTTTTATATTAACTTAATAAATAAACAAAAACGAAAAATCTACTTATTTCAACGAACATTTCAAACTAAATAACAGATTATGCACATAAAACACTGAAAAAAACCGAAGCAACAATAGTATTTTAATGAGGCTATTATTATTATCATTATTATTTTGCAACAAGTTATCCCTCTCATAAATAGCACATATAAATGAATAACTAACTTGAACTAACTTAATAGGATTGAAGTGATATTTGGCTTAAAAAATCGGTCGCCTGGCAAAAAAAAAAAAAAAAAAGCCAGACGATGTGCATTGGGCCGCGGCTCTCTGACGCCTTATTTTCTGGGCCCCGGCCTGAAAAGTTTGGGAACCCCTGCTCTAGACTGCTGCCATGCCTGCAGCTAGCCTAGTTCTGTATCGTATCGCTCTCGCTCGGCATCGCTCTCTGCACTATCTCGCATACGTGCACGCGCACTGAATAAAGACCACAATGTACCTTTAATCCCAATATTTGTCTGACCACACCCCTATCAGCTTACCCATATAAGCAGGGGTGGGGCCACCCACTCTCCTCCTTCTCGCTTTCACCACAAGGAAGAAGTGCCTCGGTAGATCCCCACACTTGACACCATGATGGAAGAAAGGTTTAGGAGCAGCTTTGGGAAACAAGGATACGTTGACATCATATCTTTATTTTCTCTCTCACTATTTTCGAGAAAATACGGCGATATTGTCTTCGTACTGGAGTGTCTGGAAGATGATGATCATTCTAAAAACCCTCCACCGGTTTTCGTATTGGGAGCACGCCGCTGCATGCTTCTCAACTGCAGTTCCTTGCTGTGTTTGTTGGGGTGAAACCTGTCAGGCCACAGCTGAACTGTCGGACATGCCGCTGTTGTGAGAAGCGGTGCGTTCCAGGTTGGGTGAGTAGTGTTTGCTGGCGGGCTCCACTTGTCTGTTAGTGCTATGGGGGCTACTTGACAAAGTTTATGGAAACCGGCCCCAGGCTAGGGTCCTTTGTTTAGCCACCTAGGCGACAGAAGGCCTTGGTCTGGAGACCATTATAGTTTTAACTAGTGGGCCGCGACCATTGACACTGGTGATCCCTGTGTGTTCTGGACGAGTGGATTCTCTCTGTCACCGTGTTAAGGCATATTCACGAGGGGATATGTGCATGTAATGTGCGATAGCGGCAGATTCATGTTCAAAGTCAGCTACACAGGCCAGTTGGTACTGTGCTGATTCCGTCGGATGTGGTAAAGTCACCGTTGTGAAGCGGTGTTGACATCTTGTTTTCTCTTTTCTCTTAAAAAGTGAGGAGAGGTTCAGAACGGCGGCCTGTCTGGGTGAGTGTTATGTCATTGTTTACATGTTCATAGCTTACGGTTAGCCAGTCAGCTGTTAACAGCTGCGTTAGCCTGCTGGATCGCTGCATGGCCTGCTTAGGGCCTACTATTAGCCAGTCAGCTGTTAGCTGCAGGGCTAGCATGTCGTGGTCGCTAGGTAACGTTAGCTTGCTGCTATGGCCATGGCCTGGCGCGGGGTAGCTTAGCTTCTCGCGCGCCGCCGTGAGCTCGCTTCTGATCGCGTGCGTCGTTAGGCTATTCTGTTGAACGTGCTTTGATTTTAACATGTTTTACACTCTTGACCGCGACGTCATCCTTGACAGGGGATGTTTCGTCGACCCTGCCCTGAGCCTGGACGGCAAGGTTGCATCAACGGGGGACTGTAGTACGGGTTGGGGCGGTGACGCTACCCAGTTCGGACAACACAGGAGCGGCTGTGTTTCCTACGGTGTCTGTGACTGCACTTCGCTGATCTGCGTTCCGGGTAGGTACGGGGTTGACCAGACCTCATAACACGTCTTCTGGTTTTACTTTGCTAAGTGTATTGTGAATAACGGTGTTTTTTCCCAAAACGTGTGTTGTTGCAATGCATTTAGGATACGTTGCGGGTTATGTGTGAGCTGTTTTTTGTCACTGGCAGTTAGCTTCTCCGTGCAAATCGGATCTGGTTGTTGTGTGAGAAACATCATGGTGTTTATATGCTCACAACTAAGGTAACTAACCTATGAAGCTATGCTTGGTGACAAGTGAGTAAAAGAATGTTCTTTCTCAGACTGTAATGACAATGAACAGTGTGTTCACACATTAACAGGTTTTCCTGTTTTAACTGGCCGTATTGAGGGTAAAATAGGAGGATTGTGTTTCCCCCCCGGTTCCCTGGGGACTTTTTCATCCTCCTATCAGACATGTTGTGCATTAATTGTGTCTTTTGTGTGGTAGGGATACGATGTAACTCTTAGCTTGATTGCTGAGGTTGTGCTAAATCTGCTGGAGAAACTTATTTCCTAAAGGGAAATTGGTTTGGTTGCTGTCATGTGTGCTTAGCAAGGCCTGTGGTCGATACTAATCAAGAATGATGTATTCTCTCATTGTGAAAAAAACGGCGTTCCTCTGTTGAGTGTTTTTTGCCATTTTTTGTAGGTGATGATGGGTTGTGTGTGTCATGTGACCTACAACTGGGTTGTACTGGCCACAGAAGCACATGTGTATGTTGGACCGGGGTTCTTAGAGCCCTCTCTATTCTGTGTTTTTCCTTAGTAAAAATCAGATAGCAGGTTAGCTCATGCGCTGTGTGGAGCTGTGAAACGCTTCATAGAGCTGACTATGACTGTGTCATATTCTCTTTTTGTCGTTACATCGTATCATGGGTGTGGGGTCGTAAAGGGGTGAACTGGTAACCTTTCCTCTCCCCATTGTTCTGTCGGTCAGGGGTACACCCCCTGTCCTTCAAGGTTCCCGTCACGTGGCGGTTCGGGGGGGGGGGGGGGGGGGAGGGAGTTCCTGGTCCCACGGCCTGGTATATTGGGCGTGTGCACCGCAGGAATTCCCCCGCCATAGAGACGTCACCGTGCGCGTCTCTGTTGGTAGGACTTCCGTGTGCTGTTCAGGTCCATGTGATGGATCTGTTTTCAGGGGGGGTGGTCAGGGCTCCTCCTCACCAAGCGCCTATTCAGGCCTTCTGTGAGTTCGGACTCCTTCTTCCATGTGAGGAAGCCTCCATCAGAGTACAGAGCCTTCCTCCTCAGATTGTCAAAGTGAGTGGACCCTCTAGAAGGGTCCTTTTCTATTGTATGTATATTCGATTCAATTCGTTTATTGAGTGTGTATGGGTTCAGTGCCTCTTCCCCGGAGGCCCTAAAACCAGTTTTTTACATGGCTCAAGGTGCAATATATTCTTTTCAATCTGTACAGCTCGCGTGGGAAGTCTCTCTGGGGATCCCCGTCTCTTTCCTATGGGAGGGTGGTGGGATGTAAAAATGTGAACATTTTTTACCCCGGCTGTGTAGACTGGGATACATACTGTTGATGCTTCCTTCTTTCTATTCCAGAAGTGTTGGAGTTAGGGAGTGTCACACCCCTCTTGTCGCCTTGGGGATTCAATGACAGGTCTAATTAGCCTGTTCATTGATGGGGGTGTGTCCCGACGCACGTATAGTGCTAGCTCGCTGTAAACAGGCGATTGACTGGCACGCCTTGGTTGCTTGTGGTTGAAACAGCGTTTTTATAAAGCAACTGAGATGGGGGTTTTTCCTCTTCCGACGACCACATCCCATGACCTGGGTTGGTTGTCGACGGATTCTCGTTCATGTCTGGGGGATGATGACGGGATGGATCTGAACATATGTGGTGGGGTCTCACGCCCTTGGGGTGGGCCACCAGGCGCGGTTCGTCCGAACGTCTGGGTGGCGCCTTCTTTTCATGTTAAGATCAACACGCATATCTGCCCTTCTCCTGGAGTAGGCATGTCGGCGTGGTTAGGACACGGGACTGGTTCTGGTCACGCTGGTCCAGATCAGTTGAACCCGTTGTCCGCCGGGGATGCAGATCTGCTGTTCTGGTACCCTGAGGGACTTGGGCTTTTTTCAGGGGGAAAAATGCCAGGTCGGTCTGGGTGTCACAGGGTTAAGCGCTATGGAGACCCTGGTTGGGTATGTTTTTACTCAGCACTGTCGTCATGGCTTACAGCCATGCCATTCTGTACGCGCTCGATCTCGTCGGATCTCGGCCGCTACACAGGTTGGTCCTGGTTAGTACTTGGTAGGGAGACCGCCGGGGAATACCAGGTACGGTGTGCTTAGGGGCTGGTTCTCCATTATTTTTCGCTCCTCTCTCACGCATGGCGAAGAGGGGCCTGTGGGGGTGGTTTTTTGACCTCCTCTGGTGACCCTGTGCTTCCCGTACCGCCAGGCCGGGTCCGAAGTGATGTTTGCGACCCGTAGGCCTGGGTTAACCCTTTTTGGAAACTGAAACACTTGTACTGCGGTATAGCCGGTGTATACCCGCAGGTGTGTTTTGGAGTTTTTTCTTGAGGGGTTATAGGAACAACCACCGCATTGGGTAACACCGAGGTGGTTGATTCCCTGGTGTGTTGGAGCAGTGTCAACTCCCGGGTTCACCGTTTGAGGGTGCCCCTGCACGTTCATGACGTCTGCCAATCGTGTCAGCCTTCTCTGCCTCGACCCCTCTGGGTGGGGGTTTTTAAATGGAGGCTTGGTCATGCAACACCGCCAGCTTACGCTCCTTCCGCCGGGGCGGCTGTGTTCAGCTGTCCCCTCTGGCGCCTGTCTCGTCCGCAGTCTCCAGGCTAGGGTTAACAGCCTGTTGCCTGGTTTTTCCCCGGTGCGCTGCCTGCTTCCGTTGGTTAACCTTTTTTGTGTGCTTACGGCCATGCTGACTGCCTGTTCTGCAGGGTCAGTGTGCCAGGCGGTGTACTATTGGGGGGACGGGGCCCGCTCGGCTTACGGCCATACCAACCTGAACACGCCCGATCTCGTCCGATCTCGGAAGCTAAGCAGGTTCTGGCCTGGTTAGTACTTGGATGGGATTCCGCCTGGGAATACCAGGTGCAGTAACTGAGGGGCCTTTGTCCGAATACGCTGGCGATGTGGGGGGCGGGGCACTACGTGCCCACCTGGTGGGGTCTTGATGCTGGCATCATGGACTTCTCCGGGCCCCCATTCTAGGGAGTCCAGTCCTTTTGGTGGGTCTGGGTCTTCCTTCGTGCTCCGCTGCTACGGCCTTGCCACGGGGTTGGGTTTGCCCTTGACCCCGTGATTCTGGGGGCAGTAACGAGGTTGTTCCTCCGTTCGTTCCCGGGTGGCATGCGGGTTGTGCGTGTGTGTAGTCGTGGGGTCAAGCCACGGTCTGCTCACCCTGTGCGTTGAGTTGCTTGAGTGCCTCTTCGCACGGTCGGGTCCGTCGCCCTCCCGTGAAGCCCCTAATAGGGGGGGTGCCCGCCATTAGGGTGGGTCGGGGGGGCTCGGCCCTCCCTGTTCTGATGGTTTGTGGGGGGCTGTCAGCGGGGTGTATTTGTCGGCCGTTGGCTCTCGCTCGGCCTCCCTTGTGCAGAGAGCGATGCCGAGCGAGAGCGATACGATACAGAACGTTAGGTTATGACTATAACCAAGTTCTGTTAGTATAGCGACGCTCGGCATCCGACGCCGCTGCAGCCTTTGACCTCGCCTTGTGGCGAAAGCTTGGGAAGGAGGAGAGTGGGTGGCCCCACCCCTGCTTATATGGGTAAGCTGATAGGGGTGTGGTCAGACAAATATTGGGATTAAAGGTACATTGTGGTCTTTATTCAGTGCGCGTGCACGTATGCGAGATAGTGCAGAGAGCGATGCCGAGCGTCGCTATACTAACAGAACTTGGTTATAGTCATAACCTAACGTTAATTTACCCTCTAGACCAGTGGTTCCCAAAGTCGGGGTCGCGACCCAAAGGTGGGCCGCGAGCAGCCACGGGAGGGCCGCGAGATGATTAAAAAAAAAAAAAAAAAAAAATTGTCAGGCCACTGAACTTAGAAGCAGGCCAGGACAGTGTTTCTAGTTGTATTCTAAAATTATATTCTATTGTATTCTAAAATGTGACTATATGGTTTTATATTAACTTAATAAATAAACAAAAACGAAAAATCTACTTATTTCAATGAACATTTCAAACTAAATAACAGATTATGCACATAAAACGCTGAAAACAACTGAAAGCAACAATAGTATTTTAATGAGGCTATTATTATTATCATTATTATTTTGCAACAAGTTAGCCCTCTCATAAATAGCACATTTAAATGAATAACTAACTTGAACTAACTTAATAGGATTGAAGTGATATTTGGCTTAAAAAATCGGTCGCATAAAAAAAAAAAAAAAAAAAAGAGCCTGACGATGTGCATTGGGCCGCGGCTCTCTGACGCCTTATTTTCTGGGTCCCGGCCTGAAAAGTTTGGGAACCCCTGCTCTAGACTGCTGGCATGCCTGCAGCTAGCCTAGTTAATTTACCCTTTAGACCAGGGGTCAGCAACCTTTTTGACATGGAGTGCCTGTTTGAAATATAGTTGTAACTAGTGTGCCTCAACAATATTCCATGCATCGTAATTTTTTTTTCTCATAATCAGGTCTTTTTAATGATAATTTTTACATTATTACATCATTATTGTTATTGTTATTATTCACAATATTATTATGATGGTTGTATCAACCCTAAATCTGAGTTGGGGGGGGGATGCAATGCAGACAAACAGCTGCATACAGTGCGACCATTTCACTCACATTTGCCCATTCATTTTTGGACACATCACACACCATTGGTGTGTGTACTGTACGTGTGCTGTCATAGCTCCACCTACAGGCCTAATGGAGAACACCAGGATGTGAATGGAGGGTGAATGTGAGGTATATCGTGTAAATAAGTTTTGATTGATCGCAAGAAAATAAATATATAATAATAAGTTACCAGAACTTAAAAATATTGAGTTCAGTTACTGTGCATTAAGGTTTTCAGTTTTCAATCCATAATAAGTTAACAGAAAAATAAGTACACAACCACATTATTTCAACCTAATAAAACTATGTTTATTGTCATTGTTTTAAGAACACAAGTTGACTTGGTAATACTCACATTTTGAGTAAAAAAAATTGCTTTTAACATGTGCAATGTTCAATGAAATAGAAAAATAAACAATACAATTTGTTGATTAATCCCACTGGTCACAATGGTGACCGTAATAATGTTTTTGTTATAAGGCTCTACAAATGTTACTGAATGATGTAGCAATGTATTTCCAGCTACATTGAAATAATAAACAAATAAAGGGTCTCAATTAAATATGTGGTATTAAAAAGAACCTGTGGGAGGATTTCAACAAGATAAATGCGACAACAGTGCAAAATATTTCACTATAATATTTCAAAGCAAAAAAAAAAAAAATTATAATTTTCATTTATTTTTTTTATTTTTTTTATACTGCCCCCTGTGCCTAAGCAAATGCCCCCGCGTGCCTATGCAGGCACGCGTGCCTAGGGTTGCCTACCCCTGCTCTAGGGTGACCAAACGTCCTCTTTTGCACGGACATGTCCTCTTTTCACACCCTGTCCGGGCCATCCGGGGGGGGGGGTTATACATTCATGAAAATGTCCGGCTTTCACAGACTGTTTGCATATACTTAAATTGACTGGCGCATTGCACAGAATACTACGGTACTCTGTTGCGTGTGTGACATAATCCCTGAGAAGCTTTGTGGGCGGCTCTACAACTATGCGCACACAAACAGAGGAAGAGGGGACAGAGCACACCGCAGCTCACATTCACAATGCCAAAGAATGTACTTTTACACTAAATCCGAAGCCAATGCGCCCCACTCGACTCGATTGATGTCGCACATGAAGCACTCAAATCAAATCCAGTACTGTGGTGTTTCTACAGACAGGAGTAACCACGGAGCAGTGAAAATATTCCCAATCATAATACAGTACTTTGACTGGAAGAGGGGTGGCATGCAAACAAAATTAATCGAGGTTAAATACACCAAATGAGACAGCAGAAACCATTGCACAATATCTCATGGCAAAAAAAACGTTTTGTCTGAAAAAGGTATTTGTTAACTGGATTTTCTATTTTCTATTATTTCATATATTTTGTTATTTATTTTTGTCCAGTAAGACTTGAAAAGAGAGCTATTATTTTGTTACAGGTTGATTTTTAATGCTGATTGTTGAGTAACTTTAGTTTGGTGTGTCTTTGGTTATAGAGAGATATTGTTGTGTTATATACAGTAAAATAATATAAATAATAATTGTATATCCATAGAGAGGAGGCATACTTTAAATATATTAAAACAATAATGCATCTTTGAGTAAACGTTGAGTATCATTAATTATCTCGAGGCTGGGGGGGCATGACCTCTTTTTTGGAAATCAAAATATGGTCACCCTACTCTAGACTGCTGGCATGCCTGCAGCTAGCCTAGTTAATTTACCCTCAGTCTAGACTGCTGTCATGCCTGCAGCTAGCCTAGTTCATTTACCCTCAGTCTAGACTGCTGTCATGCCTGCAGCTAGCCTAGTTCATTTACCCTCAGTCTAGACTGTTGTCATGCCTGCAGCTAGCCTAGTTCATTTACCCTCAGTCTAGACTGTTGTCATGCCTGCAGCTAGCCTAGTTCATTTACCCTCAGTCTAGACTGTTGTCATGCCTGCAGCTAGCCTAGTTCATTTACCCTCTAGACTGTTGTCATGCCTGCAGCTAGCCTAGTTCATTTACCCTCTAGACTGCTGTCATGCCTGCAGCTAGCCTAGTTCATTTACCCTCTAGGCTGTTGTCATGCCTGCAGCTAGCCTAGTTCATTTACCCTCTAGACTGCTGTCATGCCTGCAGCTAGCCTAGTTCATTTACCCTCTAGACTGCTGTCTGCAGCTAGCCTAGTTAAGTTACCCTCTAGACTGCTGCCTGCAGCTAGCCTAGTTAATTTACCCTCAGTCTAGACTGTTGTCATGCCTGCAGCTAGCCTAGTTCATTTACCCTCTAGACTGCTGTCATGCCTGCAGCTAGCCTAGTTCATTTACCCTCTAGACTGCTGTCTGCAGCTAGCCTAGTTCATTTACCCTCTAGACTGCTGTCTGCAGCTAGCCTAGTTCATTTACCCTCTAGACTGCTGTCATGCCTGCAGCTAGCCTAGTTCATTTACCCTCTAGTCTGCTGCCACGCCTGCAGCTAGCCTAGTTCATTTACCCTCTAGACTGCTGCCTGCAGCTAGCCTAGTTCATTTACCCTCTAGACTGCTGCCTGCAGCTAGCCTAGTTCATTTACCCTCTAGACTGCTGCCTGCAGCTAGCCTAGTTAATTTACCTTCTAGACTGCTGCCTGCAGCTAGCCTAGTTCATTTACCCTCTAGACCAGTGGTTCTCTTTTTTTGTATCCACTTTTTCTCCTCCTGTTTTTCTGTGTTTTTCTCCCATCCCAATTTAGTCGTTATGCCAATTCCCCCCTCCCCTTCCTGGCCGTTGTTCGCATGTGCCCCCCCACAGGTCGGTCTAGGGAGCCCTGAAGTCTATCAGATGCTTCCTCCGAGACATAGGAGACAGCCAGCAGCATCTTTTCACCTGCCAGCGCGGATTCTCATTGGTGAGGTGTAACGTGTGGGAGGTCACACTACCCTCACCATCTCCCTCCCTCGCTGTGCAGGCGCCCTGACCGACCTGTAGGAGTCGCTGTTTACAACAACCAGATTACCACCCATCGACTCCCCTCCCGCTGACTCTGTCAATTGTGTCAGTATGACGGCCGGCCAAGCCGGAGGCAATGCTGACAGTCGGATTCGATACCAGTGTCTCTCGTGTTGGTGACGAGCGCTTAGTCTGCTGTGCCACCCAGCCGCCAAGACCAGTGGTTCTCAAACTACGGGTCGCGACCCAAATTGGGGTCGCGGGCAGGTGACTGTGACAGGTGACAAATATTAGTGCATTGGAAACAAAACAAAAAACTATAAAAGAAAATAATAATAATTTGTTTAATGTTCTGGCAACATATTTTGGCTAAATATGCCTCGTTTTATAAATGTGTATTGATAGCATAGGGTCTCATTCTCAAAAAAAATTCAAAGAGTTATTTTGGAAGACTTATCTTGGAACCACTGAGACGGAATCAATGACAAGTTCACTCTGAGTCTCGAACGTGCTGGGAATATGTATTAAGTGGCTGAAACGGTCGCACCTGTGACAGGATCTGGTACCTGCTTGGCGAATGGCATTCTGTCTTAAACTCTAAACGCGCGTTCCCGTTCAGGTCATTTGCATACAAAACAACGCCTCCAGAGCTCCTTATAAGGCAACTAGTGACGCAGCTGTGTGAAAATGGAATGGCGGAAGTGCTTTGCGAGTCTTGCGAGCCATCAAAACTAGATTAGATTAATGTATTGGCATCATATACAGCTCGTGGTACACCTGCCGCAGCGCGCGCGCAGTACTGTATATGAATGAATGAAATATAATATATATAGCCTACGGCGGGCGTAATGAATGAATGCAGTATGGCTTGTTATTCCATAATTAAGCCTATACTGTTCATTCGTAGGCGCACACAATACTTGTTATGGAATATTAATGCAGTCTATTTCCACCGATTAGTTTGAAGTTTGAAGTTTAATTGATTAATGATATATTCGAAGGAATGCAGGTTTATAGCTATATCAACCCCCTCCAATGTACAGTAAATGACCAAGTATGGTTTTGTCAATATTCCAATGTACAGTTTTGCTTGTACAGTGTAAGTCTATCCCCCACCCACCCCTCCTACCCAACCTCCTCCAACAGTTTCTACGTCAAATGTACTCTCTTTTCTGGACTCTTTCTGTATCACAAACAGTACTGTATTTGAAAATCTGGTATGTCATAAATGTATAGATGTAGCAGTACTGTCTATCTGTGTCGTGTGTGTCATATATGATGAATTGAAAATGGGGGACCCTGATGTAAACAAGACGAAAGTCTTTCTCTGGTCTGCATGCCCTTAACAATTGTATGTAATTGAGCTGTACTGTACTGTACCCATTCTGCAATCTGTTAATAAAGTTTTCAATCAATCAATCAATCAAACAAACAAAGGTCTGTCCCATTGTAATCAATGGGATACATTGCATGTTGACCTGCATTCTTTCAAATTGTATATAATTAATCATTAAAACAGATGTGTAACAAATAAGAAATACAAATTCCACAGAAGGCATTAAATAATTATTATTTTCAATCATTTCACAATAATTGCATAATTGTGTTTGAATATCTGAGTAATTAAAGTAATTATACATTTGTCCAAAATAGCTGGTTCAGATATGGTTAACACTTTGAATGCCCAGCAGGGGGCGCACATTTAGTGCTTGAATGCCCAGCACCACTTCAATGTTAACGTTAATATCGCCTAATCTATGTTTTAAATTATGGCTATGTGTCTAATCTGCCCGTCGCATTATCAATGACCCATTTCCAGTCAACATTGTAGAAGCGGATTGTTTTTTTATCGGTTCATTTCCGTTTTATATCATTTTGAAAAGCCCTTGTTTTCACGGAAAAAAGAAGAGATTCCATGATAATCGCTCTGTACTGGAATATTCTAGAACGTTGTCATTTTTCGGCCTATTTATGAATCATTTTCAAATAAACGCTAGATTATCGATAGTATATGTGCACGCTGGTGCCGCACGCTGAAAATCGATTCTCTCAGTTCCTGATCGCTTTTACAGTCAAAACAGCCATATCGGGGAAAGCTTATATCTCCGTGAAAACGGGTCTGATTATCCTAATACTGGTAAAATAGATTCCTTACCTGAGATCAGATGGTATCGAAATGGATTATTCCAATTCCTGATCGCCATTCCGAAAATCGATCCTTTTATTGATCCACCGCGTATACTGTACAACACATAATCCCTGCTGCTCTGAGGGTCCAGAATGAAGCTGATCGACTCCGGTCACATGCGTGAGAAGTAAAATGTGGAGTCCGGGTTTTTTTTTTCTCAAGCCTTTTCATTGAGTCCAATCCAAAAGGGTGAATTACCATCTGGGAGACGATAGGGAGCGCTTTTTTCACATCTGAGCGCCTGGAGTGGCTGATTTACCAACGGTAGACTCGGTTGATGAAATATGAATTCAGATCGCTAATAAAAAAAATTACGAGAAAAAACGAATATTCTCGTTATGGGCATTTCGGGGGGCATCCAAAGTGTTAAGCAGCTGCCCTGTGATCAGATGAATCCATATTATTTATTTTTCCGACATCAAATGCGTAATTTCTTATCGTACAAATATTGTCATATTTATTTTAATTATGATTAAGTAATTAATTCCAAGGAGGCCTGTAGCGTTGACATGAAGGAATCACTATGAGAACAGTCTGTCAAGTAAATACAATTTTCAATTACTCCTCAGCACTCTTAAATCTGCTCTCAGCCACGCTCAAATCTGATCTCAGGAAAATTTGGGGACTCCCGCTCCCAGCCCTAATATGTCTTAAATGGGCATAAATCTGCATAAGAGGACATTTTTTGGTCGTAAATTCGTTCGAGAATGAGACCCAGTGTGCTGCAATTACATTTTCTAATAAATATGCATGATCAAGTTCAACGACGTGTGCTTTTATTTTGATATTCCTTAATTCCACATTGAAATTACGCGATACATTTAAGTGTGGGGGGTCCCCAAAAAGATTCCTAAATAAAATGGGGTCACGGTGTGAAAAAGGTTTGAGAACCCCTGAGAACCCCCTGCCCTGCCTGCAGCTATAGCCACATGTGCCTTTGTCTCACCGCGAGCCTCTCAAGTTTCAAGTTTCTTTATTAGTTGTCAGACAAAAATACAGAATACTTTCATATGAAATGCTTTTTTCCGTTTTTTTTATTTGATCTTTTCCCCCCTCCTTTTTCTCCGTTTTTCTCCTATCCCAATGTTAGTCGTTATGCCAATTCCCAATCCCCCTTCCTGGTCGTTGCGCACTCTACCCCCTACAGTCGGTCTGGGAGGGCGGAGACTATCACATGCTTCCGCTTTCTGTTTTGCTCCTGAGTGTGCTAGGTAAAAATAGATGAAGTAAGTTCAAGTTTCTTTATTAGTTGTCATACAGAAATACAGAATACTTTTGTATGAAATGCTTCTTTCTGTTTTGCTCCTGAGAGTGTGCTAGATGAAATAGATAATTATAAAATAAAATAAGTATAGTAAGTAGGGATGTCCCGATCACCTTTTTTTTGCTCCCGATCCGATCCCGATCATGTGATTTTGAGTATCTACCGATACCGATCTTTCCCGATCCGATTTTTTATTTATTTTTTAATCCCAATTTCTCACATTACATTCACCCTGAATGTTGACGTTATCCAGGTGAAAAGTTAACTTCATTCAAGCGAGGCATTAAAAACGTCATAAAAACTCCGCCTCCAACCTGCTGCTTCATGAGAGCAATGGTGCCATTGTCTGTAAAAATCAAGTTCTGCAACTAGTGGATGTCCCTCATCCTTGACATAAATCATTTGATGTATAATTAAATCAAAGGAAATGCGTTTGTTTTGGCTAAATTCTTCTGCTCTGTGTGACAATAAATAAATGAATGATGATATGCAATTTAAAACCAAAACTAAGGCCTCAGTATGAGTTTAAGACGTGAACATGGTCATGTTTGTTGAATAAAAAAAAAAAAAAAAAAAAAAAAAAAAGAAGAAGAAGAAGAAGAAGAAGAAGAAGAAGAAGAAGAAGAAGAAGAAGAAGAAGAAGAAGAAGAAGAAGAAGAAGAAGAAGAAGAAGAAGAAGAAGAAGAAGAAGAAGAAGAAGAAGAAGAAGAAGAAGAAGAAGAAGAAGAAGAAGAAGAAGAAGAAGAAGAAGAAGAAGAAGAAATCCAGATTTTTAATTTTTTTTATCCCGATCTTCTGAAAATCACGTGATTGGATCGGGACATCCCTAATAGTAAGTATAAAATAGAAAGTCAAATACGTAAACAAGTGTAAACAAAACAGAAAGGTTCAATATACATATATACATACAATATACAATTTATAAAATATAATATATATATATAAAGTATAAAATAGAAAGTCAAGTACGTAAACAAAGTGTAAACAACAAACTCCTGCTCCCTCCTGCTCCTTCCTCCTGCTCCCTCCTCCTGCTCCCTCCTGCTCCCTCCTCCTGCTCCCTCCTCCTGCTCCCTCCTGCTCCCTCCTGCTCCCTCCTCCTGCTCCCTCCTGCTCCCTCCTGCTCCCTCCTGCTCCCTCCTGCTCCCTCCTCCTGCTCCCTCCTGCTCCCTCCTGCTCCCTCCTGCTCCCTCCTGCTCCCTCCTCCTGCTCCCTCCTGCTCCCTCCTCCTGCTCCCTCCTCCTGCCCCCTCCTCCTGCTCCCTCCTGCTCCCTCCTCCTGCTCCCTCCTGCTCCCTCCTGCTCCCTCCTGCTCCCTCCTCCTGCTCCCTCCTCCTGCTCCCTCCTGCTCCCTCCTGCTCCCTCCTCCTGCTCCCTCCTCCTGCTCCCTCCTCCTGCTCCCTCCTGCTCCCTCCTGCTCCCTCCTCCTGCTCCCTCCTGCTCCCTCCTGCTGCTCCCTCCTCCTGCTCCCTCCTGCTCCCTCCTCCTGCTCCCTCCTCCTGCTCCCTCCTGCTCCCTCCTGCTCCCTCCTCCTGCTCCCTCCTGCTCCCTGCTGCTCCCTCCTGCTCCCTCCTGCTCCCTCCTGCTCCCTGCTGCTCCCTCCTGCTCCCTCCTGCTCCCTCCTGCTCCCTCCTGCTCCCTCCTCCTGCTCCCTCCTGCTCCCTCCTCCTGCTCCCTCCTGCTCCCTCCTGCTCCCTCCTCCTGCTCCCTCCTGCTCCCTCCTGCTCCCTGCTGCTCCCTCCTGCTCCCTCCTCCTGCTCCCTCCTGCTCCCTCCTCCTGCTCCCTCCTGCTCCCTCCTGCTCCCTCCTGCTCCCTCCTCCTGCTCCCTCCTCCTGCTCCCTCCTGCTCCCTCCTCCTGCTCCCTCCTCCTGCTCCCTCCTGCTCCCTCCTGCTCCCTCCTCCTGCTCCCTCCTGCTCCCTCCTCCTGCTCCCTCCTCCTGCTCCCTCCTCCTGCTCCCTCCTGCTCCCTCCTCCTGCTCCCTCCTGCTCCCTCCTCCTGCTCCCTCCTCCTGCTCCCTCCTGCTCCCTCCTCCTGCTCCCTCCTCCTGCTCCCTCCTGCTCCCTCCTGCTCCCTCCTGCTCCCTCCTCCTGCTCCCTCCTGCTCCCTCCTCCTGCTCCCTCCTCCTGATCCCTCCTGCTCCCTCCTCCTGCTCCCTCCTGCTCCCTCCTGCTCCCTCCTCCTGCTCCCTCCTCCTGCTCCCTCCTGCTCCCTCCTCCTGCTCCCTCCTGCTCCCTCCTCCTGCTCCCTCCTGCTCCCTCCTGCTCCCTCCTGCTCCCTCCTGCTCCCTCCTGCTCCCTCCTGCTCCCTCCTCCTGCTCCCTCCTGCTCCCTCCTGCTCCTCCTGCTCCCTCCTCCTGCTCCCTCCTGCTCCCTCCTGCTCCCTCCTGCTCCCTCCTGCTCCTCCTCCTGCTCCCTCCTCCTGCTCCCTCCTGCTCCCTCCTCCTGCTCCCTCCTCCTGCTCCCTCCTGCTCCCTCCTGCTCCCTCCTGCTCCCTCCTGCTCCCTCCTCCTGCTCCCTCCTCCTGCTCCCTCCTCCTGCTCCCTCCTGCTCCCTCCTCCTGCTCCCTCCTGCTCCCTCCTGCTCCCTCCTGCTCCCTCCTGCTCCCTCCTGCTCCCTCCTCCTGCTCCCTCCTCCTGCTCCCTCCTGCTCCCTCCTGCTCCCTCCTGCTCCTCCTGCTCCCTCCTGCTCCCTCCTCCTGCTCCCTCCTGCTCCCTCCTGCTCCCTCCTGCTCCCTCCTGCTCCCTCCTGCTCCCTCCTGCTCCCTCCTGCTCCCTCCTCCTGCTCCCTCCTGCTCCCTCCTGCTCCCTCCTCCTGCTCCCTCCTGCTCCCTCCTGCTCCTTCCTCCTGCTCCCTCCTGCTCCCTCCTCCTGCTCCCTCCTGCTCCCTCCTGCTCCCTCCTCCTGCTCCCTCCTCCTGCTCCCTCCTGCTCCCTCCTGCTCCCTCCTGCTCCCTCCTGCTCCCTCCTCCTGCTCCCTCCTGCTCCCTCCTGCTCCCTCCTGCTTCCTCCTGCTCCCTCCTGCTCCCTCCTCCTGCTCCCTCCTCCTGCTCCCTCCTGCTCCCTCCTGCTCCCTCCTCCTGCTCCCTCCTGCTCCCTCCTGCTCCCTCCTGCTCCCTCCTGCTCCCTCCTGCTCCCTCCTGCTCCCTCCTCCTGCTCCCTCCTGCTCCCTCCTGCTCCCTCCTCCTGCTCCCTCCTGCTCCCTCCTCCTGCTCCCTCCTGCTCCCTCCTCCTGCTCCCTCCTGCTCTCTCCTCCTGCTCCCTCCTGCTCCCTCCTCCTGCTCCCTCCTGCTCCCTCCTCCTGCTCCCTCCTCCTGCTCCCTCCTGCTCCCTCCTGCTCTTCACCTCCAATCTAATTTCTAAATGATGACGATTTTTCTTTTAGGGTTTTTTTTTATTTTATTTTTTTTAACTTTTTACTTAACTTTTTTAAATGATGACGATTCTGACTTGAGTTATTTCGTATGTTACAAGAGACTTTTAAGTTTAAGTCAAAGCACTTTCATATGTGTTATGTTGTCTGTTTAAGAAAGAGTGCAATAAATGATTTTATTGAAAAAATAAGAATCGCGTGAGAGAATCGTGATCACAATTCTTAGAGAGAAAAATCGTGATTCACATTTTAGCAAGAATCGCCCCCAGCCCTACTCTGAACATAGCGGATGTATAGAGGAACCTTTTGGACCTTGTGTTTTTACAGAGGAAATGCCCCCCCCCCCCCCCTCCCTCCCTCCCTCCCTCCCTCCCTCCCTCCTAGCCCTCCCTCTTCCCCCTTGTGTTCGCCCCTGGCATGTAATGCCTGATTGACCACAGCACCCCTTAAAGAGGTCAAAGGGCAGACAAAACAGTCTGGTGTCATGGCAACGTGACTGCCACCAACTAGAATGGTGGGGGGAAAGTAAGGGGGGAGGGGGGGGGGGGGGGCAAATTAGCTGTCAGTCAGGGCTTTTTTTTATTCTGCCCTTGGTTTAGAGACCGATGCACAAAACACACAAGCAGACACACCTGCACGCACAAACACACAGGCAGACACACCTGCACGTGCACACACACAGGCAGACACACCTGCACGCACAAACACACAGGCAGACACACCTGCACGTGCACACACACAGGCAGACACACCTGCACGTGCACACACACAGGCAGACACACCTGCACGCACAAACACACAGGCAGACACACCTGCACACACAAACACACAGGCAGACACACCTGCACACACACAGGCAGACACACCTGCACACACACAGGCAGACACACCTGCACGCACAAACACACAGGCAGACACACCTGCACGCACAAACACACAGGCAGACACACCTGCACGCACAAACACACAGGCAGACACACCTGCACGTGCACAAACACACAGGCAGACACACCTGCACGCACAAACACACAGGCAGACACACCTGCACGCACAAACACACAGGCAGACACACCTGCACGCACAAACACACAGGCAGACACACCTGCACGCACAAACACACAGGCAGACACACCTGCACGTGCACGCACACAGGCAGACACACCTGCACGCACAAACACACAGGCAGACACACCTGCACGCACAAACACACAGGCAGACACACCTGCACGTGCACGCACACAGGCAGACACACCTGCACGTGCACGCACACAGGCAGACACACCTGCACGCACAAACACACAGGCAGACACACCTGAACGCACAAACACACAGGCAGACACACCTGCATGCACAAACACACAGGCAGACACACCTGCACGCACAAACACACAGGCAGACACACCTGCACGCACAAACACACAGGCAGACACACCTGCACGCGCAAACACACAGGCAGACACACCTGCACGCACAAACACACAGGCAGACACACCTGCACGCACAAACACACAGGCAGACACACCTGCACGCACAAACACACAGGCAGACACACCTGCACGCACAAACACACAGGCAGACACACCTGCACGCACAAACACACAGGCAGACACACCTGCACGTGCACGCACACAGGCAGACACACCTGCACGCACAAACACACAGGCAGACACACCTGCACGCACAAACACACAGGCAGACACACCTGCACGTGCAAACACACAGGCAGACACACCTGCACGTGCACGCACACAGGCAGACACACCTGCACGCACAAACACACAGGCAGACACACCTGCACGCACAAACACACAGGCAGACACACCTGCACGCACAAACACACAG
>NC_140166.1:132974221-132995875 GCF_963971535.1 Notolepis coatsorum | reverse complement strand
GAGGAGGGTGAGGAGAGAGAGAGTGGGAGGGCGAAGAGAGAGAGAATGGGAGGGTGAGGAGAGAAAGAGAGAGGAGGGTGAGGAGAGAGAGAGGAGGGTGAGGAGAGAAAGAGTGGGAGGAGGGTGAGGAGAGAGAGAGAGAGAGAGAGAGAGAGAGAGAGAGAGAGAGAGAGAGAGAGAGAGAGAGAGAGAGAGAGAGGGAGGGTCAGTGGAGGGACTGATTAATCATTCCTGTATTGTTATTGACTTTCTGTTAAAGGGGTGAGTCAGATTCAGAATGATGTGGCTGTGTGTGTGTGTGTGTGTGTGTGTGTGTGTGTGTGTGTGTGTGTGTGTGTGTGTGTGTGTGTGTGTGTGTGTGTGTGTGTGTGTGTGTGTGTGTGTGTGTGTGTGTACGTGAGTGAGTGAGTGTGTGCGCACGCACATGTGAGTGTGTACCGCATGTGTGCGTGAGTGTGTGTATGCGCTCTGACGCTGGTCCTCTCATTGGTTCAGCACTACGGCAATTTCTTGTGCAACATCCCCACTGAAGTCACCCTGGGGATTGTGGGTAATGTGACTTTACTGCCCGCTGTATGGCCGCTGTATGGAGACGGTTGTCAAAGTGAACAATAACGCTCTAGTTTATTTCCTGTTGCAATGTTAGCTAATAATAATTATTAATAATAATCATTTAATTATAGTTAATTAAATTGTTACATTGTTTATATTTTCTCATATTTTTATATTCAGAGCAAATTTGATTGACTATTATGTATGTCTTTCTACTATTACCCTGCCCATACCTGTACCTCCCCTCCCCCCTCCCCATGCTGCTATGACGCCCGAATTTCCCCCAAGGGGATCAATAAAGGAATATCTTATCTTAACTTATCTTATCTCATCTCATCTTATCTTAATGCAATAGTTGAGAGGAAATACATTTGGGTCCAAACCGTTTCCCTAGCAACAGAATTCCAGAGAAACCGTCTACATTCGACACAATTGAACCAATCTCAAAACTCCTCCCTCTTTTCTTGATCCTCCAATCGCGACTTTCCTCTCGTCCGTTTGAGATATGTCCGTTAAAACCACGAAAACACTGAATTATTCATAGTTTATAAAAAAGAAAGAAAGATATAATCTACAGTTCCATTTTGAGCTGTGAGGGGGGTTGAACAGGAAATCCCCCTGTGAGGAGTTAATGAGAAGCACCAAACAAACACAGCAGAGAGGAGGGGGGAGGGCGGGGGGGGGGCTAGGGGGTTGCTGCCCTGACATCTGACCCCTCTGGCTGTGACCTTGGCCGTTGTCTGAGAGGGCACAGACACACCACAGCTGAGGCCACCTCTACCTACACTTGCACGCACACACACACGCACACACACGCATAAATCATGCATTCATTTTCGGCATCACGTCCGATTATAAGTGTCGGGAACAGCAAACTGGAGTCTTTATACGCTGCGTTCGATTGTAACTCGGACTAAAGTAACTTGGAAATCGGATTAAAACGTCATGTCTCAGCCTCTGCGTCATGTGGTGTGATTTCAACATGTTTTCGACATCATATACTATGAGAACAAATATAATATTGTATGAATTTCTAAAAATATATAAATATAAATAAATATATAAATATAAATAAATATATATGTATATATAAAAAAAATATATATATAAATAAAAATATAAATATTTTTTTTTTACATTTTAGATTTTCTATTTAATATGCTTTCGGACCAATCAGCATACCAATACAACTAAGCGCAACACAAAGTTTAAGGTGAGCATCCATGTTTCTCCAATTTAGTAGCTCGAACACACGTAGGTCGGAGGTGATGCGTTTCCCACTTCCGACTTCATTACCCCTTGTAGTTTAAGTCCAAGTTCAAGTTTTGTCACATATACGGTACATGTACATTACAGTGAAATGCTTGGTTCTGTATGAGCCCCCTAAGACTGTGCTTCATACAGTTAAAAAAAAGAGTTAAAATAATAAAGACCAAACACTATACAAAATATACAATATACAAAACTAAAGTACAAAATGCAACAAAATGAAAAAACAAGGTAGAGATGTAACTTGTACAGAGTTGTAGTATTAATATGTACAGTGATACAAAACTAAAGTACAAAATGCAACAAAATGAAAAAAAAACAAGGTAGAGTGCAAATCTAGTTGCTGTAGTGAGACAGTGCCTGGGACGCTTCATGACACCCCAACGAAAAGTCTGGCGTGTTCGAATATTTTGCCTTTTTTCTTCTAGTGTGACAATTCCTGCGATGGGACAGGGACCAGCGCATAGTGCGCCCCCTGTCTCCCGGCCCGAGACACTGCAAGATCTTATGACGCTAAAATAACCTAATCTGACTAATGGTGAGCATGGTGAAAGACAAGAATATTGTGTCATCTGACCCCTGCATTACATATTAGGGGTGTGGGGGGGGGGGGGATCGATATATTGCAATATATTGCAAGATTTTGCATGGCGATACAGTGACGCTAAGTATCGATATTCAAAAAATTATAAATAAAAAAATAGATGATGATGTATATCTATTTTTATTGCAGATGGTAACAAAGTTTTCCTTTGGGGACATAATTAATAGTTAATAATAATAAACTTGTTAATAAATAACAAGTTGTGGTCAGTGTGTTAAAGAGGCATTGTGCAATTTGTTGTACATTGTTTCACATGTGATGCAAACTAAAGAATCGGATAAGCTTCCATGTCAATTCTGTGAATAAATAATTCCTGCTTTTTGCCTTTTTATGGGTAGTTTTTCTTCAATCCGTTACACAGATGTCGTGACGTATCACAGATGAACTTTCTCACAATATATAGATTATCGCAGATAGGCCTATAGTGTATCGCGATATTATCGTTATATCAGTATCGTGTCGTCACTCGTATCGTCCCACACATACACCCACAACCACACACACACACACACACACACCCACACCCACAACCACACACACACACACACACTCTCTCATGCGTGTACAGTACACGACGCCTCACATACGCTCACAAGTCGACCCGTTGAAAAGACACGTTGCAAATGACTCATTTTAACCAGAAAGAAAAGAGCCACCCCCTTACTAATCTCTCTAACAGTCGACCCCCGTTTACACGGCATAAGTGTAAATTAAATCAATATAATTGACCTAATTGCTCTGCCTAATTACGCTGTCATAACACCAACGTCAAGGCTTTTGCCAATGGCAATGTTTTCCCCCAATTACGGCCCTTTTTAAAAGCAGCTGCCGGCCGGCGCAGGGTCCCCGGGAAGCTGGATGAAGAGTGCCATTCAGGGTCACCTTGAACTTGGAACAATGAGTCCGGTGTTTGTGTGCCGGGGCCACTTCCCGACCCCTCTCCGTCCCTTTCGGCGTAGCCAACCAACCGCAGCCGCTCCTTTCATCTTACAGATGTGCCCCCCCAAGGCCCCCCCCCCCCGACGTCCCGCCCTGGCCGGATAACAGCCAGCCAGTGGGGGGGGGGGGGGGGGGGGTTCACGTCCAACTCCTGAGAAGCCGACGAGAGGCTCAAAGGAGTAACTATGGCGAAGTTGGGGGTGGGTTATGTCATAGTAGTGATACAGTAGGAACGGTCATTATATATTATGCAAAGGTTATTGGGTAGTTATTGTTTTTTTGTTTCTTTTATTCTTTTATATCACAATGAGACATTTATGCTCAAATGCATTTGTTAAAGGTGCTGTAAGTGGTGTATTTATGGTTAAAGTAAGTGTTAAATACAGTGGCGGCTCGTGAATGTTTCTCCAGGGGGGTCGATCGATACCAAAAATTAACATGTACCAAGGTAGCACAATGCCACACTGCACACAAACACGCATGTGCGCACGCATCGCGAAACCACACACTACTGTGTGCGTGAGAGCGTCGGTGAAACCAAAAGCATACGGATATTTAAGTAGGTACAGTTACAGTACAACTATCACCATTGCCATCAATCAATATGATCACAGAGTCCATGCAGCTAGGTTTCCAAACACTCACACCCCGATCTCAACTCTCTCTCTCTCTCTCTCGAAAATTAACAACACGCTGTGAGAGAGAGAGAGAGCGAGAGAGAGAAAGAGAGAGAGAGAGAGAGAGAGAGAGAGACCGAATTAACTCACTGTTTACGTGGTCGAGGAGGGCTTGATAAAGTGTATAATTATGTCCACTGTTGTCCCCAGACTGTTGATGTATATCCACTCTGTCCAGACTGCATCCAGCTATTAGCCAAATAGCTTCTATTAGCCAAATAGCTTGTTGTTAGCACAACACAGCAGTACTGTGATGAATGAATGAATGAATGAATGAGTCTGTCTTTGCCCATTTCCGCGTCGAACAGCCTGCAAACTACCTGGCGTTCTATCGCCATGCTCTAAGACAAACTCTAACCTTAACCAACTTTGAAAGAGTGCCTAAGCTTAACCGTCGAAAGAACTTGCCGTCACGCTCTAAGACAAACTCCTTGTTACCTTGTCCTTAACCTACTTCAAACGAAGAGTGGCTAAGCTTTCCCATTGTAGAAACTGGCGTCGGCCAATCAAAGAGCGTCTCCGAGAAATGCGGCTACGGAAATTATTGACGCTGCTTGCTTAGAATGATATAGGCCGCTTCAAAACGCGCCCGGTTTCCATCATAATACATCATATTTCAACGCACAGCGAATTACGCACTGATTGGCTGCGACAGTACAGCGATGAAACCAGTGCACGCCCACTGTGAGCGCTATGCGTCTAGCCCAGGAGAAATGCGGCTATGGAAAGTATAGAGGCGGTATTATTCTCTAGCAGACATTCACTTCCTGTTCATGAAAAAAATTATTTATATTTGATATATTAACGTTATATTGTGCATTGGAAACACAAACATACTTAAAATGAGTAAATATTATTCATTTTAAACATGTTTATATTATTTATAGGGCTATAAAAAATAAAAATAAAACTAAATATTTCTTCTTCTTCTCTCTTTTAACAAGGGTTAACCAGGGGGGGCGGCGCCCCTAGTGGCGAGCCGCCACTGGTTAAATAGCTCTACGTTCCAGTGTCCATTTTGGGAAATTAGCTTATTTGGCATCTACCCTGGAGTTAGACAAGAAGATACATACCTTTTTTTTCTCTGTGCGTGCTGTAGGAGTAGGAAGACGCGCACCGTTAGCCTATCTTAGCGTCAGTCACTGGAAGTAGGTTCCTCCATTAGCCTAGTTCCCAACGTCTTCCTACTCCTACTGCATGCACAGAGAAGAAAAAGGTATGCATCTTCTTGTCTAACTCCAGGGTTCCCAAAATGTTTGTGTTAAGATACATACCTTTTTCTTCTCTGTGCATGCAGTAGGAGTAGGAAGATGCGCACTGTTAGCCTAGCTTAGCGTCAGTCACTGGAAGTAGGTTTACATTTTTACATTTAGTCATTTAGCTGACGCTTTTATCCAAAGCGACTTACAAGTTCTGTACGACAAGCCATCAGGAAGGGCACAACTCTATCAGCTGAGCAACAATGTTCATCAAAGTGTTGAGTGCTACAGTGTAGGTTAGTTTATTAGGACAAGTGCATGACAGTACGGTTAGTTAGGGTTAGATTTCTTTTTTTTTTTTTTTTTTTTTTTTTTTTTTTTTAATTCAGATAATGGTTGAAGAAGTGCGTCTTTAGTCGACGGCGAAAGATTGGACGTGATTCGGCTGTCCTAACTGGGGTGGGTAGTTCATTCCACCATTGTGGGGCAAGGACTGAGAATAGGCGACTTCTCTTTGATGACCCTCCCGGAGCTTGGATAGGAGTAGGTCTGAGGCGGCCAGAAGATGCAGAGCGTAGGGGTCTTGAGGGTGTGTAGTTAGAGACCATTGACCGGAGGTAGGCGGGAGCGGTTCCCTTTGCCGCACGGTATGCTAGGTCGAGGGCCTTGAAGCGGATTCGTGCAGCAATGGGGAGCCAGTGCAGGTCCCTAAGAAGTGGGGTGACATGGGCCGACTTCGGTAGGTTTGAGATCAGGCGGGCCGCTGCGTTCTGAATGAGTTGAAGAGGCTTAGTGGCAGTGGCCGTGAGGCCAGCGAGCAGTGCATTGCAGTAGTCGAGGCGGGAGATGACTGTTGATTGGACGAGGAGTTGGGTGGCTTCTTTTGTCAGGAAGGGGCGTATCCTTCTGACGTTGCTCAGGAGGAATCGGCAGGTTCTGGTCGTCGCTGCGATGTGAGCAGAGAAGTTCAACTGGTCGTCGAGGACAACACCAAGGTTCTTGGCGGTCGGGGACGCAGTCACAGCTGCATTCTCGACTGTGATTGAAAGGTCGGTTAGGGGGGAGGATTTGGCCGGCAGGTGGAGCAATTCTGTTTTGCTTAGGTTCAGTTTGAGGTGGTTGGACGTCATCCAGGCTGAGATGTCGGACAGACAGGCCGAGATCCGCACAGAGACGTGGATATCTGAGGGAGGGAAGGAGAGGAAGAGTTGAGTATCGTCGGCATAACAATGGTAGGAGAAGCCATGAGACGTGATAATGTTACCCAGTGATTTAGTGTAGAGGGAGAAGAGAAGGGGTCCTAAAACCGAGCCCTGGGGGACACCCGTCCGCAGGGGGCGGGTGGCCGACAGGGTCCCTCTCCATGACACTTGGTAGGAGCGGTCATTGAGGTATGATGACAGCCATGTCAGCGCAGAGCCAGCCACTCCCATTCCTGCGAGGGCCGCAAGGAGGATCTGGTGGTTGACTGTGTCGAAGGCTGCAGATAGATCTAGGAGAATCAGGACAGAGGAGAGGCCTTTCGCTTTTGCTAAGTGAAGTGCCTCTGTGACCGCAATGAGGGCTGTCTCTGTGGAGTGACCAGTCCTGAAGCCTGACTGATTAGGGTCTAGGAGGTCATTCTGTAAGAGATAAGTAGTAAGTTGGTTGGATACAGCACGTTCAAGTGTTTTAGAAAGGAAGGAGAGAAGAGAGACAGGACGGTAGTTGCCTATGACAGTAGGGTTCAGGGTTGGTTTTTTTATGAGCGGCGTGACTCTGGCTTGTTTTAGGGAGGTGGGGACCACCCCCGAGTTGAGTGAGGAGTTGATGGTTGCAGTTAGGAATGGGAGGATGTCTGGTGCTATGGTCTGGAGGAGTGGGGAGGGTAGCTGGTCCAGCTGGCAAGTAGTCGGACGGTTTGACGTTACCAGTGTCAGGGTCTCTGCTTCTGTAATGGGAGAGAAAGATGACAGAGTGAAGGATGAGGTTCTCGATTCAGCATTTGGAATGGGTGGGGGTTGGGAGAAGGAGCTGCGGATGTTCTCCACTTTTTCCTCAAAGAAGATCGCAAAGTCTTCGGCAGAGAAAGATGAGGGAGGGGGGGGTGGGGGGGGAGTGAGGAGGGAGGACATGGTAGCATGCAGTTTGCGAAGATTCTTGGCAGAGGCCTCGATCCTATGGTGGAAGAAAGAAGCTTTGGCATTAGTGATGGTTTTGGAGAATGTTAACAAGAGGTTGTGATATGTGTCGATGTCAGCAGTGAGGCGTGACTTTCTATACTTCCTTTCAGCTGCTCTCAGGACCTGTCTTTGTTCTCTCACTGGATCTGTCAGCCATGGACTGGGTGGGGAACGGCGGGCAGGTTTCTCAACGAGGGGACAGAGCTTGTCGAAGGAGGTTGCCAGGGCTGAAAGGAGGGTGGAGGTTGCCATCTCTGTGGAGAGAGCAGAGAAGGTGTCACTCAAAGGTAGAGCGGATAGTATGTCAGAGGAGAGGGTGGAGGGGGATAGGGAGGGCAGGTTGCGTCTGAGTGAGACTGTTTGAGTTGGGGTGAAGACCTTTCGGTTAAGCATGAGAGTTAGTGAGAAGGATATGAAGGAATGGTCAGATACATGTAGGGGAGTTACCGTGGTGTTAATGATGCTGGAGTTATGGGAAAATATGAGATCCAAGGAGTTGCCTGCTTTGTGGGTGGGAGGCATGGCAGTGGGAGTCAGGTCAAACGATTGTAGGAGGGAGACTACTATGACTGACTGAGATGAGTCAGGCAGGTTGAAGTCGCCCAGTAGAAGGAGAGGGGTACCATCTTCCGGTAAGGAGCTAAGAAGCATGTCCAGCTCATCTGTGAAGTGATCGAGCGGACCTGGAGGGCGGTAGAGTGTAACAATGGTGAGATTGAAAGGATTAGAGACAGATACTGCATGATATTCGAGAGAGGAGAGTGACAGTTCTGGGAGTGGTGTTACGTTTGTAGCCCATGAAGGAGATGTCATGAGGGCAGTGCCTCCACCCCGTCTGGAAGGTCGAGGTGTGTGAGTGAAGTTATAGTTTGTAGATAATGCTGCAGGTGTTGATGAGTTATTGGGGGTTATCCAGGTCTCAGTTAGAGCCAGGAGCTGCAGATTTAGACTATGGGCGTAGGCAGTAATGAAGTCAGCTTTCTTGACTGCTGATTGACAATTCCATAAGCCTCCCCGTACTGTGACAGGTGTATTAGTGGCTGTAGGAGGGTAGGAGAGATTAGCCGGGTTACTAGCAAACTGTCGTGGATGGGTAGAGTCAGTTCTGGAGGAGCAGATTGTGGATATAGGTATGAGACACATTGTATTGTCGAGAGTGGCAGGGAGGAAGTAGAGAAATAGCAGTGTGGGAGGGAAATATAGGATTATGGTGTACTTAGCACTGGGTGGATCGGTGGATCCCTCGGCGGTGAACTCCAGGATAACTCCTCCTCTTTGTCCCTCTTCGTTTCTCGACGCTTCGCTGACGCTACACCAGCAAGCCTTTAAATCACTATCACTAATTAGTGCTGTCTTAACACCTGGCCCTTAATGGGGGCACTTAACACTTAGCACTTGCATTCATTCATTTATTTGCATTCATCTAGTGTTCTTGTTCTGTTCTTGACTTATTGTTATGTTGTCTTCTTGACTTGTTTAAAGAAGACCTGTACGGCCCATGGGGACATTAACGTGTGTTGTCGGGCCCTATAAATAAATTTGATTTGATTTGATTTGATTTAACAAAACAAAATGGCCGTTTTAAACACGCCCCTTTAATCAAGTCAGCTGGTTCCTCACTTTTAAGATTCACTAATAAACTTAAAATGGCTTACCCTAGTTTTCAGTATAAAGCAATGTTTCTCAGTGAGAGTGTCCTGTCCTTCCTTAACAGAGCCCAGTACAGAGTGACTTCAACACAGTGTGGACCTCTGCTTTTAAACAGGGCAGGCTCTTAATGGCTCACTCAGCAAATCAGATGCTACTAGTAAACAGGAAACAGTCCCTTAATGGGGGCACTTAACTAAACAAAATGGCCGTTTTAAACACGCCCCTTTAATCAAGTCAGCTGGTTCCTCACTTTTAAGATTCACTAATAAACTTAAAATGGCTTACCCTAGTTTTCAGTATAAAGCAATGTTTCTCAGTGAGAGTGTCCTGTCCTTCCTTAACAGAGCCCAGTACAGAGTGACTTCAACACAGTGTGGACCTCTGCTTTTAAACAGGGCAGGCTCTTAATGGCTCACTCAGCAAATCAGATGCTACTAGTAAACAGGAAACAGTCCCTTAATGGGGGCACTTAACTAAACAAAATGGCCGTTTTAAACACGCCCCTTTAATCAAGTCAGCTGGTTCCTCACTTTTAAGATTCACTAATAAACTTAAAATGGCTTACCCTAGTTTTCAGTATAAAGCAATGTTTCTCAGTGAGAGTGTCCTGTCCTTCCTTAACAGAGCCCAGTACAGAGTGACTTCAACACAGTGTGGACCTCTGCTTTTAAACAGGGCAGGCTCTTAATGGCTCACTCAGCAAATCAGATGCTACTAGTAAACAGGAAACAGTCCCTTAATGGGGGCACTTAACTAAACAAAATGGCCGTTTTAAACACGCCCCTTTAATCAAGTCAGCTGGTTCCTTACTTTTAAGATTCACTAATAAACTTAAAATGGCTTACCCTAGTTTTCAGTATAAAGCAATGTTTCTCAGTGAGAGTGTCCTGTCCTTCCTTAACAGAGCCCAGTACAGAGTGACTTCAACACAGTGTGGACCTCTGCTTTTAAACAGGGCAGGCTCTTAATGGCTCACTCAGCAAATCAGATGCTACTAGTAAACAGGAAACAGTCCCTTAATGGGGGCACTTAACTAAACAAAATGGCCGTTTTAAACACGCCCCTTTAATCAAGTCAGCTGGTTCCTCACTTTTAAGATTCACTAATAAACTTAAAATGGCTTACCCTAGTTTTCAGTATAAAGGTTCCTCCATTAACCTAGTTCCCAACGACTTCCTACTCCTACTGCATGCACAGAGAAGAAAAAGGTATGCATCTTCTTGTCTAACTCCAGGGTTGATGGCAAATAAGTGTTAACTCTTCGGCGACTCTGATATCGCGGGCGCGATAGAATGACGTCGTTGTTTGACGTGGTCTGCCTGGGAAATGTAGTCCATTTCCGGGGTTTTTTCGACGTGGCCTTGAAACTACACGCTACTTTTTATTTGGTGTTGATAAAACAATAAATAACTGAACCAGGATCATTTCAATTCGATGCTAAATAAACCTTTAAGCATGCGTAAAATGTGCCAGATTAAATTTTACAGGCGTTGCATTTTTATCAATATCTTGGCCATTTCTTGTGCTAGAATCAAACAAAAAACACTGGGAGGAAGTGCCGAAGGAGGCGGAAGTTGACTGAGAGAAAAGAACAGCAGAAGAAGAGTGTAAGTGAGCGATACGTTGTTCACAAGATCATTTCTGCAGAACACACGTTTTTCCAGCCAGCAAAACTTTAGCTTTAGTAGTTCGACTTATAACAGTAGTATATACTACTTATAGCAGTAGTAGTAGCAGTAATAGTAGTAGTAGTAGTAGTAGTAGTAGTAGTAGTAGTAGTAGTAGTAGTAGTAGTAGTAGTAGTAGTAGTAGTAGTAGTAGTAGTAGTAGTAGTAGTAGTAGTAGTAGTAGTAGTAGAAATAGAAGAATCTTCAGATGATTCAGATGTCATCTTTTGTAGATGACAACAACGAGAGGTAAAGACACTTATTTTGGAGATGTATTGCTTATGTTTACTGTACTTGTTGGGTTTGCAAAGAACACTCTTTGGATTGTAAATATGTGTATATGTGCTGTGCTGTGTGCTGTATAAGATAAGAGATTCCTTGTTGAATGTTGAAAATAATGTGCTTTTTATTGTTTTCTACAGTGAGGAGCAAGGAGCAGAAGACCTGCCTTCAACCAGCCTGCAGGCGAGACATGGAAGGAGGGCTAACCAAGACAGGTGAGAGACTTATTATTATTATTAGTGCTTTTGTTTAGTTATAACTCATAAAAGTTGAAAATAATGTATTTTTACATGTCATTGTCTACAGCAATGATTTGCCTGGGACATCTAGGGGGGCAGGGCGTGCCCAAGCCCGGTCCAGGTCAAGAAATGACCCAGACAGGTGAGAGACTTATTATGGATGTTTATTGCTTTTTTATTATTACTAGGTTTGCAGACTTTGTACGCAATATATACAGAATGGAATATTCCCCATTGCAATGTTTAGTGCAACATGTTTATTCGTGTTGATACACAGGGTCTCCATGGTATCGATGAGCATGAAGAGCTGCGATGTCGCCCTCTGTCTCATTATAGACAGAAACTGTTTTACTGTGTGGCACAATTGAGCAGTGTCTCTCACACACACACACACACACACACACACACACACACACACACACACACACACACACACACACACACACGTGTGTAGTGTATTATTTTTTTTTGGATCCACCTCAGGCATCCTGCACACTATATGACTGCACTCTAGTCATATGTGTACTGTATATATATGTATATTGAATATCCCAATTTATTAATATTTTTAACTTTTTTACTGTAAAACTTTTTTTTTACTCTTTTTTGTTACAAAAAATAACTTTTACTGACTTTTTGTAAAAAAAAAAAAAAAACAAATTATAATTTCCAGCTGAGAATCAAAATTTCGTCTGTGTTTATTACCTGTGTATGGAGAAAATAATGATTTGTAAATTGAATTCTGTTCTGTTCTCTTTTGTTTATGTAAATATGCTACCTGAGGGTGCATTTCCACTGTTTTATATGCTTGATTGAATATGTTTGCATTGGTTCATAGTAAAAATAACAAATTTTCTCAATCCGATTTTGTGTTTTGTGTTGTACTGTACATTATGCAGTATACAGTATAATTATACAGTATTATACAATATGAAAACTAACTGTCAGGTCATGTGAGGCTGTGCTGAAAAAAAGGATACCAAACATACCATGGTAAAACATTTTAAAATGGGAATTATACAATTTAAATCAAAATTAGCTAAAACATTGAAAATATCCCACAATTCCGAAGATTGTTAACACTATGGCTGCCGGAGGTTAAATTCATGATATACCATCTGTTGCCAGCTCTATTTGTCTATGGAGAAGTTCCCCTTCTTTGCAGGGCTATAACTTTTTAAATCCTATTGCTAGATTGCCATTATTATGGCCCATTCAAAGTCCTATATGTATTGTTCATTGTGTAGCAACGTTCAACTTTTTCATTCACATATTCATACTAAAATATGGTCTAAAGTATAAGTATGTTTTCATCTCTTTCTGCAGCTTTCTCCAGAACGTGATTTATAGCTCCAAATACATTATATTGATGATCAAATACAGTTTGATAGCGATCTGTGCCAGATAATAAATTTCAACTGCACGTACTTCTGGAAGTTACTACACGTCATCTGATGTTGACCGGATGGCCGAGGGGGCGTTTATAATTCCGTGGGCAGCGTTATACCATTCATCTAATGTGGGTCAAATGTTCATCATAGCAGTTAATATCGAACACATTGAAAAATAACGCTGAATCTTACCGTATCTTCCTCGCGCCGTTGGGCGATGAGCGTGGAACAGACATTTTCCTATTATGGGATGTAGAAATATCCGATCCATTTCCAGGTTGTATAATAGTATATACGTCCAAATCATGTTGTTTATCAAGTTATTGGCAACGGATCGCTATGTATTGTATCGAGCGCGAGTCCCGGGAGCTATAGCGAGTGCCCGGAAGTAATATGGCACTTCATCCACATGACTTCCTGTTTGGCGATTGCGCCGATCGGCCACCAGATGGCGCTCTTGAACCGCTAGAGAGTTCAGTGGGGCTTTTCGGTGGGTCTCAGGGCAGCGGATGGAAAATATGATTCCGATCACAGATTTTTGAAATATTGATATCAAAGACGAGTTACGGCGTCTTCGGCAACTTGAGCATGGCTAGGAATGACGTCTTAACACGTCTTTCGGCAACTAAAGTGTTAAATAGCTCTACGTTCCAGTGTCTGGTTAGTAACATACAGTCCCTCTGCTCTGCAGTAAACTCAAAATATGTTTTCTGGTATCCCTTCCCACTTTAGAGAGAACCCTGGAGAGAGAGAGAGAGAGAGAGAGAGAGAGAGAGAGAGAGAGAGAGAGAGAGAGAGAGAGCGAGAGAGAGAGCGAGAGAGAGAGAGAGAGAGAGAGAGAGAGAGAGAGAGAGAGAGAGAGAGAGAGAGAGAGAATCTTTTTTTCTTGCCAAGCCAAATTAGCTTACTGCACTTTTGCTTAAAATAGTTATTTCTTATTTTTGTCAGACCATTCTTGCAGTGTGGAGTCCTCTCTCCTGATTGGATAAAGTGGGAACGGGATACCAGGAAATGTATTCTCTGTTTACTACAGAGCGGAGGAACTGGGAGAGATTCATGTTACTGACCAGACACTCAATGTCAGTGATGGCTGTCGGGGTGTAGAACTATTATCTTAACATGTAAGACCACTTATTCTAACAAAGGAAAATACCACTTACACCACATTTAACTTTCATAATAATGTGATATGAATGTGATCAGACTGTAGGGACGTCTAGTGGCCGCACCCTCTGCTCACAGAGGCTCTTCTACGTGAGAGACGTAGAGAGAGAGAGAGAGCCTCGCGCCGTGGAACACAGAGGTTAGTGTTCCTCCTGGACCCGGGGAGGGTCATTCTCCCAGGGACTCACTGAACTCACTAACACAGCTGATTCCTCCTCCTCCTCCTCCTCCTCCTCCTCCTCCTCCTCCTCCTCCTCCTCTATCCTCCTCTCCTCCTCACTTAACAAAATCGTTCACCCCTCCCCCCCCCCTCACTCGGCCCACCCTAATCCCCCTCTCCTTCAGTCCGTCTTTCCCCCCTAACGAAGAGCAAAACCTGATCCCTATCTCACTTAAAAAATAACTACATTCTTGCACAAATGGCAAATGGCTGCATTTATATAGCAGCTTTTATCCAAAGCGCTTTACAATTTGTTCCTCACATTTTACCCATTCACTCACACATTTACCCACAGACGGTGGGAGCAAGTTAGGGGTTAAGTGTCTTGCTCAAGGACACCTCGACGCGCTGCCCGGGAGGAGCGGGAATCGAACCGGGAACCTCCGGATTGCCACGACGACTGCTCTACCTCCCGAGCCACTGATCCCCCCCAATGCCTCCAACGCACAATGCTATTTTTAAGGATACCCCAAAATACAATACACTGTTTTTGGACTATATTACCATATTATGTGTTAACAATACCGACCAGGTATCAGTGCCTCGCAATGTGCAGATAGAAGGTTTTTCCCCCCATTTTTTTAACACTTTAACTGCCGGAAGACGCTTTTAGGCGTCCTTCCCCGCCATGCTCAAGTTGCCGAAGACGCCGTAACTCGTCTTTGATATCAATATTTCAAAAATCTGTGATCAGAATCATATTTCCTTTCCGGGGGCCCTGAGACACAAGTGTGATCTCCTCTCAATCCTCTAGCGGTTCAAGACCGCCATCTGGTGGCCGATCGGCAGATCGAAAAAACGGATGTTACCTTTAACCCGGTAGGACTCACTCCATATGTGGTCCGGGCACTCGCTAGTGTTAGAGAGACTCAGTCTTCACACAGTGAACATCGATCGCTGCAAATAACTCGAAAAAACAACATGATTTGGACGTATATATTATTATACAACCTGGAAATGGACCGGATATTTCTATATCCCATAATAGGAAAATGTCTGTTCCACGCTCATCGCCCAACGGCGCGAGGAAGATACGGTAAGATTCAGCGTTATTTTTCAATGTGTACGATACTAACTGCTATGATGAACATTTGACCCACATTATATGAATGGTATAACGCTGCCCACGGAATTATAAACGCCCCCTCGGCCATCCGGTCAACATCAGATTACGTGTAGTAACTTCCAGAAGTCCGTCCAGTTGGATTTTTTTATATCGCGCCGATTGCTATCAAACTGTATTTGATCATCAATATAATGCATTTGGGGCTATAAATCATGTTCTGGAGAAAGCTGCAGAAAGAGATGAAAACATACTTATACTTTAGATCATATTTTAGTATGAATATGTGAATGAAAAAGTTTAACGTTCATACACCCTGAACAATACATATAGGACATTGAATGGGCCCTAATAATGGCAATTTAGCAATAGAATTTAAAAAGTTATAGCCCTGCAAAGAAGGGGAACTTCTACATAGACAAATAGAGCTGGCAACCTATGGTATATCATGAATTTAGCCTTAGGCAATCAAAGTGTTAAGGTGTAGTCTGACGTCACTGGTTGTTCAACCCGTGATTTATCATTGGGAAAATGGATTATCGGCTATTGCTATTGTAACAATTCTGCCGCATGGAAATTGAAAAGCTTTCCATTTTTGCAATTTTTTTATGATTAATTGCAAATATTTTCATGTTGAGCTGTAGATTGTGGATGAATAAGCACAGAAAAGTACACCATGCAAATGTTAATGCTTTATTTGTTTTAAATGAGACGATTTAGAAATGGGCAATGGGGAAATACATTGCGTTGGACATTTGTTGGTGGAACACAAAAAATGGCAATGACGTAACCACTACACCTCCCTATACTCCCTCGCCCCCTCTCCTCCATCCTCTGTGTCCTCGTCTCACCTTCTCCTGCCGCCGGGCACCACGGAGATGCCGCCCTCTGGGGTGCAGGCCGCGTGACGTGGGGGGCGGCTCACACCACAGACACTGCCGCGGTGCATAACATCACCACGAAGCAAACTGGCTCAGAGGGCGAGAGCCTTTCGATTGTCATCACTATGTTATGCCTGGCCAGACACGATAACTGGGGCGGGGGGGGGTAAGAACTCACCCACCCTCTATAGATTTGTCGGGATGGTTACGTCATAAGGGTTCTTCCTTCTTTTTGTTGCATTTAAAAGTATGATTTTGAGGGGCGGCTGGGTGGCGCAGCGGAGATTGCGCTCGTCACCAATGCAAGAGACTCCGGTCTCGAATCCCGGTGTCAGCATTACTCGTCATACTATCTCAATTGGCAGAGGTAGCGGGTGGAAGTCGATGGGTGGGGATTGGACGTTGTGGACAGCGACTCCTACAGGTCGGTTGGGGGACGCCTGCACAGCAGAGACAGGAAGTAGCGGAGGTAGTGTGAGCCTCCCATGCATTACACCTCGCCAGAGTCGCCACTGAGAGTCTGCGCTGTCTGGTGAAAAGATGCGACAGGCTGCCTCCTCGTGTACCGGAGGGGACACGTGATGCAAGGCTTCTATCCTCCCTATGACCGACCAGTGGGAGGCATAGTCGAGCAACGTTCAAGACAGGGGAGGGGAGAATTGGAAATACGAAATTGGGATGGGAGAAAAATAGAAAAATAAGGAGAAAAAGTGGATCCAAAAAGAAAGTATGATTTTGTTTTTATCTTACCTCATTTTATATTTGATTTTATTTGATTTTACTACTACTACTTGTTATAGAACCAGACGAGGTCAGAGGAGTTTGATAGTATTTACTGTAGGGCTGTCTTAAATACTTCGAAGCTTCGAAGCTTTGTTCGATGGGCATGGGATTCGAATATGAAAAAAAAATTCGATCATGTAAAAAAAAGAAGAAAAAATATTTTTTGCTAAATCAACTCTGCCTCTCTTTGTTAACTATACAAGCAATGATGTTTGTTATTTAAGATGAGATCGGACTCTGCACAGATTTGTGTTCATTGTGCTGCTTTTATAAAGCCTCAAATGACGGTTTACAATATTTCATGGAAGCAAAGTGTTTCGTTTGTCTAAGATTTTAAAAGGTTTCAACTTTACAGCACTTACAAAGTTGAACAAAGTGCTGTACAAGTCCCACAACATAAAAAAAATTATAATAATAATAATAATTTAAAAAAAAATTATTAAAACAAAAAAATATATATATTATTTCGAAGCTTCGAATTAAAATCGAATCTCGGCCCTGAAGCTTCGAATTCCAAAAAAATTTATCGAAGGTCAACCCTAATTTACTGAGGATGGCCAGATAGGCTAACATGCAGCCAGATAGCTTTCTACTGAACGTACAGAGAGGAAACTGGTATCTATCTTATTGTCTCTCTCTGGAAAAGACGGTAAGCAAATTTCCCAAAATGTTGGTGTGTTCCTCTAAGTATCTACAAGAATATAAGCCTCATCTTGATCCTTCTTTCTCGATATAGGCTTCTAATGATGTAAAAGAGCATGCTTAACACAATGGCGCCCAACCACGGAGATCTCTGTGTTTCGATTCCACCCGTTGTGGACAGAAGCACGGATATATCCGTGGCAAGTTGTTATTGCTTTTATTCCATTTTAATAACCTATTCAAGGTCGCCGAGCGGCACTGCAGATTTACCCTACTCTTTGAATTCGCCAACATGCAATACCGGCCAGATTTTTTTTTCTCTGTGTTATCATTGGGAATGAGTCTGAGATCGCAAACGTCCAATACAGCCGTCTGCCGCCTTGCGGCCGGTATTGCACATCCTTTGAAACTCTCTGTCTTGGAGGGCAGCTAAGTGGCGCAGTGGGCAAGGCACTCGCCACTAACGCAGGAGATGCTGGGTTCGAGCCCAGCTCTCGGCGTTGCTTCCGGCTTGGCTGGTCGTTCATATACAATTGGCAGTATTAGGGGGTGGGAAAGCCGGTGGGTGGGGATCGGACGTTGTGGACAGCGACTCCTACAGGTCGGTTGGTGCGCCTGTACAGCAGAATCAGGAAAGTATCGGGGGCAGCGTGAGCCTCCCACGCGTTACTCCTCGCCGCTGAGAGATCGCGCTGTACAGGTGAAAAGATGCAACGGCTGCCTCCTCATGTACCGGAGGGGACACGTGATGCAAGGCTTCGTCCACATTGCAGCCGACCAGTGGGAGGCATGGTCTAGCAACGTTCGAGACAGGGGAGGGAAGAATTGGATAATACGAAATTGGGATGGAAAAAAAAAGTAATAAAAAAAATGGGGAGAACAAGTTGATAAAAAAAAAAAATCTCTGTCTTGGGCTGTGCGTTGATCTAAAGTGTCCGGGCGGAGTTTTCCTTGTCGGGCAGGACAAACGTTTATATAGTGTTTCCCACAGGATTTTCAGAGGCTATGGGGGGTGAACCTCCAACCCTCTAGGGGGGTCCGGGGGGCGTCTATGCCTTCTACAACGCTGTTCGGTTTCCGGGTTCCTCTGATTGGCCACTAAGCCCACGTGACCCTACGCTAGCACGCCCCCCTTATCGCCGCCAGTTCGCGCGACAAGCCCCTTCAATGACAGAGCTCTCATATTTGCGAATGTATAAACTATATCTTAAATTATGGCTATGTGTCTAATATGGCCGTCGCTTATCAATGACTTGTTTTGTTTATATCAGGGTGAACGCTGTTGCATTCTAAAATATGAGAGCCAGCAATATGCAGCTATGTTGTTTCTTTACACATATGTTGGATTATGAAATTGGTTTGTCATGACAAACCAATAAAAAATCTGACTTGTTTTGTTTACATCAGGGTGAACGCTGTTGCATTCGCAAATATGAGAGCCAGCAATACGCAGCTATGTTGTTTCTTTACACATATGTTGGATTATGTAATTGGTTTGTCATGACAAACCAATAAAAAAATGGGACTTGTTTTGTTTACATCAGGGTGAACGCTGTTACGCTGCCACCACCCACTTCAATGACAGAGCTCTCATATTTGCGCATGCATAAACTATATCTTAAATTATTGTGTAATATGGCCGTCGCTTATCAATGACTTGTTTTGTTTACATCAGGGTGAACGCTGTTGCATTTGCAAATATGAGAGCTATATCTTAAATTATGGCTATGTGTCTAATACATTCGCAAATATGAGAGCTCTGTCATTGAAGGGGATTGTCGCGCGAACTTGTCGCGCGAACTGGCGGCGATGAGTGGGGCGTGCTAGCGTAGGGTCACGTGGGCTTAGTGGCCAATCAGAGGAACCCGGAAACCGAACAGTTAAAGTTAAATGCATCAATCTGGTGCACTTTGAGAGCAAAATAAAGAGACTAGATCTATGATGAACTTTGTGCTCAAAACACAAAATCGACTAGACTAGTGCTTCCCAATCCTCTCCTCGAAGCACCCCAGCCGTTCAATGTATTTGTTAAATTCCACCACCAGCACACCTGATTCAACTTAACTAGCCCTTTATTAGTTGAAACAAGGTGTGCTGGTGGTGGAATTTAACAAATACATGGAACGGCTGGGGTGTCTCGAGGAGAGGTTTGGGAACCACTGGACTAGAGCATACATTTGAGCCATCAAAGAAATGAAGCAAAAGTGGTTACCTGTGTTGAACTGGTTTATTTTTTAGAAAATAAAAAAATATAGTGGATTACTATTACGACTACTACCACTGCCAATACTACTGATACATCCCTATTGGCAAACTTTATATTAAAAAAATAGCAAAAAAAAGAAATAAAAAAAAAAAGTTTTTGGCGGGCCGCCACAGTCTAGGTAAATAATGGGAAACCCATGGATTGAGGAGAATCAACCACTCCTGGTTCATGTTCTTTGGTGGATTGGTGCAACGATCGACATCAATACTTGCAATGGCAATCAGATAATTGGAATATTCTTTTTGGAGTACATCCTAGTCAAGGTAAGGGCTATATGGTATCAGGCCATGTGAGCGGTGCGGCGCGGGGAGCGGAGCGGGGAGCGGAGCGGGCGGTTTTGACGTGAGCGACGGAGTGGGTTTTAAAATGGGTCGGCGCGACGTCCGGAGCGAGAGTTCTCCTCCGCTCCAATCCACTCCGGGCCGCTCACAGTGGTTTAACACTGATGTAATATACATGTAGTACAATGCCAAAGCAACAGATGGCGATGTACAAACATGAAGGCCATTTTCAACCAATGAGAAGGGTGAACCGTCACTCACATCCTGTTAGACAAAAGTATATGCCGCCATTGTTGTTGTCGTTAGCTTACATGCTAATGTGTATGGCAGCGACCATAGGATTGTGGCTAGGCTAGCTATCATCGCTTAGTAGAGCTAGTGAATGGATAAACAACGTTATTTAACATTGCAGAATGGGTACAATTACAATACGGCTCAATACAAACAATTGTTAAGGGGCCCAGGGGGTGTAGACTGTTGTAGTTTGGTCAAATCAAGCACATTTCCATCATGCTCCAAAAAAAAATAAAAAATCTGCCGAGCGATGTGGAGCGGGGAGCGCTCGATTCAAGGTGAGCGGTGAGCGAGCGGAGAGCGACTTGGGGGCGGGGTCAACATGAGCGATTAGCGGAGCGGAACAAGCCGCGTAGAGCGAAGAGCGGATTTCTCGCCCGCGCCGATCCGCTCACATGCACTGTATGGTATCAATCTTGCGTTGATCCAAGAATTCCTTCACTTCGATCCGAGCGTATGTGTGCAATGTGTGTGTGTAACGTATTCCGTTGGTGACGATCAAAGCACCCTTTCATGCATTCATGATGAAACATAATACCAATAATATAGCGTTGATTTAGAAATAGTAGCGTATACAGGCGAGAAACAGCACAGTTTTTTGTGAAATGCACGTATTGCTGCATAGCGTCGTTTTCTGGGATTAGACAGGATTACTCTAAAACTATACTCATATTCACCACGGTATAAAACGGGAATGTATGGATGCATTTTCTTTTTTTTTCACAAATTGAACGATAGATACTCGATGTCAAATGGGCAATAGTATTATATATCCATAGCTATGATATATAATATAGTTTGAGCCCTGCAAACACTGCCACATATTCATATACATTAAAGCGTTGGCCTTTCAACTACACAGTAAACAGCGCCCGCTGGCGCTGAATGAGTTAAAGAGGTTAAGAGATTTTCGTCTCTCTTCCTAAACATTTTGAGTATCCGACGTCAACATTTCCGACCCTACGCTGAAGGCAGCGGCGAGCCGGCGTTGCCTTTCATTCCACTGGTCTGCCGCCGAGATAGATCATCAGGAACGTATGAATTGGTAATGCCCGATGACATCAACAATGCCCACACTGCTTGAGGCACCCAGATCCATAAATCAAATATGACTGGAAGTCATACTGGAGAGGACGAGAGGCCATGAAAAGTGAATACTGTGCTACATGTATGATACACACACACACAGGCACGTGTACACACACACACAGGCACGTGTACACACACACACAGGCACGTGTACACACACACAGTCTCAGTCTCACTATCTCCTTCCTTCCTTCTACCCCACCCCCAACACCTCGGGCTCTTAGATGTCTGCGAGAGAGAGAGAGAGAGAGAGAGAGAGAGAGAGAGAGAGAGAGAGAGAGAGAGAGAGAGAGAGAGAGAGAGAGAGAGAGAGAGAGAGAGAGAGAGAGAAGTAGAAGGA
>NC_140166.1:132948118-132974021 GCF_963971535.1 Notolepis coatsorum | reverse complement strand
AGAGAGAGAGAGAGAGAGAGAGAGAGAGAGAGAGAGAGAGAGAGAGAGAGAGAGAGAGAGAGAGAGAGAGAGAGGGGGGGGGGAGAGGGGAGAGACAGACGTGGGGCGACGAGGGAAGAGAGGGGTCTAGAGAGAGCTTGCCGGCTAAGAGGCAACGCTGTGACCTACTAATGCAGAACTGAGGAATTCTCACTGCTGACTCCAAACACATTCCTACGGCCTGCAGATATTAACCCCCACACCACCACCACCACCACCACCACAACCACCACCACCACCACCACCACCACCACCACCACCACCACCACAACACCACCACAACCACCACCACCACCACAACCACCACCACCACCACAACCACCACCACCACCACCACCACCACCACAACCACCACCACCACCACAACCACCACCACCACCACCACCACAACCACCACCACCACCACCACAACCACCACCACCACCAACACCACCACCACCACCACCACCACCACACACCACCACCACAACCACCACCACCACCACCACCACCACCACAACCACCACCACCACCACCACCACAACCACCACCACCACCACCACCACAACCACCACCACCACCACCACCACCACAACCACCACCACCACCACCACAACCACCACCACCACACCACCAACACCACCACCACCACCACCACCAACACCACCACCAACCACCACCACCACCACCACCACCAACACCACCAACACCACCACCAACACCACCACCACCACCACCACCACCAACACCACCACCACCACCACCACCAACACCACCACCAACACCACCAACACCACCACCAACACCACCACCACCACCACCACACTCATGGTACCAAAGCACCTCAAAGGCGCTAAAAACAAAATTAAAAAAATATAAAAAAAACAAACTGGTCAGACTACTGCTTGACCTTACTCCTAGAACCCACCTCACCCCTGCCCACTTTGACAACCTAGGATGGCTTAGAGTAGACGACAGAGTACAGCAACTTGCAATGGGCCTGGTCTACAAGACCAAGGTACCCATGTACATGTCAAAATACTTCCCAAAGGTCAGTGAATACCACGATCACAACACCAGAGGGAGCTCCACAAATCATGTTAAACCCAGATTCGGCTCAAACAAGAGACTAAACACGTTTCGCAATTATGCCACATCAATGTGGAACGCCCTACCCAAGGCTGTAATTAAGCATTACATCACGCGCAGGAGTGGTTTGTGAACAATAAACAATGCCTAGGGGTGGTCGTTAGACCCCCTAGGCATGGTTTATTGTTCACAAATCACGACTGCAAGTGGTGTAAAGCTTTTATACAACTGCCACATTCATCCAACCTTATTTCTATACAATAAACACACATTAATCGAAGATTTATTGAAAAAACCATCCGCCAGAAAAAGTAGTTCCCACAACTACAAAAAAGACAATTTGCCTCCATGTGGAAGCAGATCGGAAGTGCATCCAACCAACTAACACATCCAACTGTGTATTATTGGAATGATTGAGAGAAGTTGCCTCATGTGGAAGCAGCTTGAAGTGCATCCAACCAACTAACACATCCAACTGTGTATTATTGGAATGATTGATTGAAAATTTGATTACCAGATGCAGAATGGGTACAGTACGGCTCAATACACACAATTGTTAAGGGAATGCAGACCTACTTTCCATAGAACTTCATTCTTAGATGCTTCTATAGAAAGTAGGTAAAACAAATTAAAAGGTTTTCTTTGCCCTATAGGAAAAAAACGTTTTCTTCGCCCTATTCTTTTATTTATTTTTTTAAACCTACTGTAGAGGGCCTAAACTTAACCAGTTGGAAACCAAGCGTACAGTAATAAAATTAGCAATCAATCAATCAATCAACTCAATAGGCCATGCTCACTTAGAACAGCGCAGCACCCAGCTCTCTCTCAGTCTGACTATCCCCCGCGTTGCAGGCAGAGTGTGTGTGTGTGTGTGTGTGTGCGTGTGTGTGTGTGTGTGTGTGTGCGTGTGTGTGTGTGTGTGTGTGGGGGGGGGTGGGGGGGGTGGGGGGGTGTGTGGCGGTGGGTGGAGACTAGAGCGAGCGCTGACAGTCGAAGGGAAAAAAAATTGAAAAGAAATTGAAAATTAATCAATCAATCAATCCGCGATTTTTCTTTTGTTACAGAATGATTCAAGACCCATCAATTACATCATCCAACATTGTTTAAACGACTAAGACATTCGCTGTGACAGAATCTCTTGATATTTAGTCATTTAGTCGCTATCAACATATCCATTTGTAAAGATTATTGTCCACCTTCTTGTGATCCGGCGGATTGATGTGATGTGATTCGGTTGTGGGCGGGTCCTGGGCCAGCAAGCGTGGACTGATCGCAATACATACGTGTAAATGGACTGTTTCAGCCAATCAGAATCGAGAAATTTGCATGCCGTTGTATAAAGGAATGTGAATCACGACCCACTTTCAAAAACACTCTCAAAAAACACCTACGGGAGACTGCAATTCGAAACTGGCCCCTGTAAATGTCCTAACACAACCCCCCCCCCAATGTACAGTAAATGACCAAGTATGGTCTTGTCAATATTCCAATGTACAGTTTTGCTTGTTCAGTTGATCGTGCGGACGGATTGGAACGCCGCCGCACACCACAGCGTACGGGGGAGGGGGAGGCGGTGCTGGAGACGAATAATCCGACGGGATATGGAAGTGATACGCATGCTTCCACATGGCGCCCTCCCCCGGCAGCGCTTTGAGTCTGAGCTTTGAGGACGGGAACTCGGGATGTATAGTAGTGACGCTTGTGTCCTCTGAAGTGTGTAGGTTAGCCTGTAGCAGAGGTCTGGCCAGTTGATTGTTGTTGTTGGTAATGTGATGAATGTAATGTAATGTGATGATAGTAATGTAATGTGATGATAGTAATGTAATGTGATGAATGTAATGTAATGTGATGAATGTAATGTAATGTGATGATAGTAATGTGATGATAGTAATGTAATGTGATGATAGTAATGTAATGTGATGATAGTAATGTAATGTGATGAATGTAATGTAATGTGATGATAGTAATGTAATGTGATGATAGTAATGTAATGTGATGATAGTAATGTAATGTGATGATAGTAATGTAATGATAGTAATGTAATGTGATGATAGTAATGTAATGTGATGATAGTAATGTAATGATAGTAATGTAATGTGATGATAGTAATGTAATGTGATGAATGTAATGTAATGTGATGAATGTAATGTAATGTGATGATAGTAATGTAATGTGATGATAGTAATGTGATAATAGTAATGTAATGTGATGATAGTAATGTAATGTGATGAATGTAATGTAATGTGATGATAGTAATGTAATGTGATGATAGTAATGTGATGATAGTAATGTAATGTGATGATAGTAATGTAATGTGATCCACCATCCTAGGCAGAAAGACTTTACCTTTAGGTCTGGGGTCCATGGTAGCTACTCTCGGATAGATTACTTCTGTATTTCCAAGCAAGATATTGACAAAGTTGAATCATGTATCATTGAACCAGCGACCATCTCAGATCATGGACCTCTAACTCTTCAACTTAACCTCAGTACCAATAAAATCTTTAAATATTGGAGGCTCAATGTATCCATGCTGTCTGACTCTCACACACGGGAGAGGATAAGTGAAGAACTGAAGAGTTATTTTGATCTCAACAATAAGGGGGATGTCTCACCATCAATTTTATGGGACGCGGCAAAGGCTGTAATGAGAGGTAAAATTATCTCAATTTCAAGTGCACTAAAGAAACAGCGAAATGAAAAACAGCAGAACCTAGAAAATGAGTTAAAAATACTAGAAAGGAAACATAAACTGAACAGAGATGAAGAAGATTTAAAAGCTCTACTAACCTGCAAACAAAAACTAGATGACCTGTTGACATACAAAGTGGAAGGAGCCCTTAGATTTGCTGGTAGGAATTACTATGAGATGGGAAATAGGGCAAGCAAGCTACTGTCATTCCAGCTCCACAAAATACAGTCAAGTCGGATAGTTCCAAAGATTAAACACCCCAGCACACACATGGAAGTAATGCAAACGCAAGAAATTGCTAATGCATTTGCAGATTACTATACCGACCTCTACAAAGCACAGCAATTGGAAAACAAGAAAGAAAAAATCAACAACTTCTTAGATAACCTTAAACTTTCTAAACTATCCCCAGATGAGGCGGATGAGCTAACCTCCCCTATTACGGAGAAGGAGATAGGGGAAACTATTCAGATGCTTAAGAACAATAAATCACCAGGTACAGATGGGTTTTCAAATGAATTTTATAAACATTTCACTGAACAATTAACACCAGTATTAAGTGTAGTTTATAACTATGCCCTATCTGAGAGAGATCCACCAGGAAGCTGGTCAGAAGCTATTGTCTCGGTAATACATAAAGAAGGTAAAGACCCCACAAGATGTAGTTCCTATAGGCCCATAAGTCTCCTTTGCAACGATTTCAAGATATTGACATCTATACTTAAAAAAAGAATACAGAAACATATAACAAAACTGATACACCCAGACCAGACTGGCTTTATCACTGGTCGACAGGGTGCTAACAACATCAGAAGAACTTTAAATCTGCAAACAGTGGCTGGATTTCGAAAAGAACCATCAATGCTTCTCGGCTTAGATGCCGAGAAGGCATTTGATAGAGTTGATTGGCTGTACCTTGAACTAACATTGAAAGGTATGGGATTCAATAACACATTTATAGAATGGATAAAATGTTTATATAAAAATCCTAAGTCTAGAGTAAGGGTGAATGGTCACTGCTCTCACTTCTTTGACATACAGAGAGGGACACGCCAAGGAGACGTTTTGTCTCCATTACTATTCGCGATTGGCATAGAGCCACTAGCGGAGATGATTAGATCAAACCCTCAGATACAGGGAATAGATGACCAAAAAGGCATTACACACAAGATCTCGCTATTTGCTGATGACATTTTACTTTATATCAAAAACCCTTTAGAATCAATTCCAAACATAATGATGGATTTAAGAAATTACGGCGAACTGTCGGGTTATAAGATAAATGAGACCAAATCAGAAGCCATGATGATAGTGGGAACATGGCCAATACATCTGAATAGTATAGCACCCTTCCATTGGGCTAGAGACGGATTCAGGTATTTAGGAATCATTTTGACTCCCAGCAGCAATCAGTTATATCAAGCAAACTACGAAAAGTTGATTGTACAAATCAAATCAGACATGGCCAGATGGGACATTTTACCTCTCTCCCTAGTGGGAAGAATAGAATCAATTCGAATGAATGTGCTACCTAGACTTATTTTTCTCTTCCAGTCTCTACCTATACCAATACCTGCCACTACCTTTAAAAGGTTAGATAAACTCCTATCCAAATTTATCTGGCAGAGGAAAAAACCTAGAGTAAGGCTTAAAACACTATGTTTGCCAAAGAACAAGGGTGGTCTTGGTCTACCAAACCTAAGAAACTACTACTGGGCAGCTCAATTACGCATACTTGTGCATTGGATACAAAAGGACCTAGACTCAGGATGGGTACAGATTGAGCAAAACTCAATTCCAAAGACCCCTCTCAGATCCATAATATTCCTGGGGAAAGCATACTGGAAAGAAATTAAGATTGGTAACAAATGGATTACAAATACATTAAAGGTATGGGAAAGTGTAAGGAAAAAGGGGGGAGGTCCACGATCAATATCTAGGGCCATGCCAATAGCAGACAATACAGAATTCCGGCCAGCTATGGAGGATGGGGGTTTTAAAAAATGGGCGGATTTGGGCCTGGTTACTATCAATCAATTAATGGAAGGAGACTGTTTTAAATCGTTTGCACAGCTACAGCAATGTTTTGATCTACCTTCGAAAGACATGTTTAGATACTTTCAAATAAGACACTATGTAATGACTCACAGTGAGTGGGAAGCAATTAAGAGACCACCAACAAATGTGGAGCGGTACTTTATAAACACAATAGAAAAAAACTTGATGGAAAGAAAGCAGATATCCAATATTTACAACATGTTACAACTAGACGATCCAGGAGACACCACCTATATTAAAGAAAAATGGGAGTTGGAAGCTAATGTGATCATAGAAAATGAAGAATGGGAGGACAGCCATTCAAGCAATCATAAAATCACAAATAGCCCAATGTGGAAGGAGTTTGACTGGAAGGTCAAGGTCAGGTACTTTAGGACTCCTCAAGTTCTCTCCGGATTTGCTGGTGGGTCCTCACCACTATGTTGGAGAGGATGTGGAATGATCGGAGATCATACACATATTTTCTGGGACTGTCCAAGGGTGCAGACATTTTGGATGAATATCAAAAATGAGATTAAAACCATTCTAGATCTTGACTTACCTCTGAATCCATCGTACTATATCTTGGGATGTATACCGAAAGGCACATACTATGGAGATACGTTATATATCTTGAGAGTGATACTGTTAATAGCAAGGAAAATGATAACTATGGCATGGCTACAAAATCAACCACCGACAATCAAACAATGGACCAAGAGACTGAGACAGATGTATACAATGGAAGAAATGACTGCACAATTGCAACTGAACAAAGATATGTTTATGCAGAGATGGTCACTTGTAACCTTGTACCTGGAGATACATTAGCATGAGCCTGACGCCCTCTCTCTCTTTTTTTTCTTTTCTTTTTTTGTTGTTCTTTTTTTTCTGTTAAAGTATATATTTTTTTCCTTTTGCTAAATTTATTTTTCTATTTATTTTTTCGTTTCTTATCCTACAAAAAATCATAAAAAAAAATATTGTAAAAATCCCTCCCCACTGGGTTGTTTAAGAGGCGTACTCGGATTATACAGCTTATTTTGATTACGCTGAATACCTTAAACAAATTGAATAAGAGGGAAGAGCCTGAGTAACAAATGTCATTGACTATGTGAATCAAGTATATTATACTGTATGATTAATGCAATGTGATGTTCAATATGACACAAAATAAAAGAAAGTTAAAAAAAAAAAAAAAAAATGTATTTGATTCTACTTACAGTGCGGTAGGTATTTTTGTATAGGCTTATAACAGCCTACAGCCAGCGGTTTAGGGTGACAGCATAGAGTCAAAGAGGTGCCGATTTGATCCCTGGAACTAACATCGTCAAAAGCTGCTGCAGTGCCCTTGAGCAAGGGCCCCTGACCCCTATGTGCACCATCGTCTTCTAAGGAGAGGCATCTTTTATACAACATGATATCTATGAGGAGCTAGCCAGAATGAAGAGTATGTTCAGCCAAAGACTCATCCCCCCCTGACACACCACAACCGCATGGGCCGGTCCTTTATACCGGCAGCCATCAGGCTCTATACAAAGGGCTCGGACGGCCGGCTCTGCTGCCAGAACTATCGTTGTCAGAACTCTGGACTTGAGAACTAGAGACTCATATCACTGGACTATATCTTGTATTTGTACTTTTTTTTTTATATTATATTGTATATTGTATTTTATATTGTATCTATAGTGTATATAGATACTGGACTGTATAGGACTGTGAAGCTCTGTACCCCCCCACCCCCAAGTTGCTTTGACCCCAAATTTCCCCAAGGGGATTAATAAAGGATCATCTTATCTTATGATATACCACTACACACATATTTACAGTGTGGCCTATGTGTTGAAGTTCTGACATAATTCAATTGAGGTGAATTTCACTGTGGGAAAAAAACATAATAAAAAAAAAAAAAAAAAAAAAAAAAGTAATGTAATGTGATGATAGTAATGTAATGTGATGAATGTAATGTAATGTGATGAATGTAATGTAATGTGATGATAGTAATGTGATGATAGTAATGTAATGTGATGATAGTAATGTAATGTGATGAATGTAATGTAATGTGATGAATGTAATGTAATGATAGTAATGTAATGTGATGATAGTAATGTAATATGATGAATGTAATGTAATGTGATGATAGTAATGTAATGTGATGAAATTAATGTAATGTGATGAAAGTAATGTAATGTGATGATAGTAATGTAATATGATGAATGTAATGTAATGTGATGATAGTAATGTAATGTGATGAAAGTAATGTAATGTGATGAAAGTAATGTAATGTGATGATAGTAATGTAATGATAGTAATGTAATGATAGTAATGTAATGTGATGATAGTAATGTAATGTGATGATAGTAATGTGATGATAGTAATGTAATGTGATGATAGTAATGTAATGTGATGATAGTAATGTAATGTAATGATAGTAATGTAATGTGATGATAGTAATGTAATGTGATGATAGTAATGTAATGTGATGAATGTAATGTAATGTGATGAATGTAATGTAATGATAGTAATGTGATGTAATGTGATGAAAGTAATGTAATGTAATGTGATGATAGTAATGTAATGTGATGAAAGTAATGTAATGTGATGAAAGTGTAATGTGATGATAGTAATGTGATGTGATGAAAGTAATGTGATGTGATGATAGTAATGTAATGTGATGATAGTAATGTAATGTGATGAATGTAATGTAATGTGATGAATGTAATGTAATGATAGTAATGTAATGTGATGAATGTAATGTAATGTGATGAATGTAATGTAATGTGATGAAAGTAATGTAATGTGATGAAAGTAATGTAATGTGATGAATGTAATGTAATGTGATGATAGTAATGTGATGTGATGAAAGTAATGTGGTGTGATGATAGTAATGTAATGTGATGATAGTAATGTAATGTGATGAATGTAATGTAATGTGATGAATGTAATGTAATGTGATGAAAGTAATGTGATGTGATGATAGTAATGTGATGATAGTAATGTAATGTGATGATAGTAATGTAATGTGATGAATGTAATGTAATGTGATGATAGTAATGTAATGTGATGAAAGTAATGTAATGTGATGATAGTAATGTAATGTGATGAAAGTAATGTGATGTGATGTGATGAATGTAATGTGATGATAGTAATGTAATGTGATGATAGTAATGTAATGTGATGAATGTAATGTAATGTGATGAAAGTAATGTAATGTGATGAAAGTAATGTAATGTGATGAAAGTAATGTAATGTAATGTGATGATAGTAATGTAATGTGATGAAAGTAATGTAATGTGATGATAGTAATGTGATGATAGTAATGTGATGAAAGTAATGTAATGTGATGAAAGTAATGTAATGTAATGTGATGATAGTAATGTGATGTGATGAAAGTAATGTGATGTGATGATAGTAATGTAATGTGATGATAGTAATGTAATGTGATGAATGTAATGTAATGTGATGAATGTAATGTAATGATAGTAATGTAATGTGATGAATGTAATGTAATGTGATGAATGTAATGTAATGTGATGAAAGTAATGTAATGTGATGAAAGTAATGTAATGTGATGAATGTAATGTAATGTGATGATAGTAATGTGATGTGATGAAAGTAATGTGGTGTGATGATAGTAATGTAATGTGATGATAGTAATGTAATGTGATGAATGTAATGTAATGTGATGAATGTAATGTAATGTGATGAAAGTAATGTGATGTGATGATAGTAATGTGATGATAGTAATGTAATGTGATGATAGTAATGTAATGTGATGAATGTAATGTAATGTGATGATAGTAATGTAATGTGATGAAAGTAATGTAATGTGATGATAGTAATGTAATGTGATGAAAGTAATGTGATGTGATGTGATGAATGTAATGTGATGATAGTAATGTAATGTGATGATAGTAATGTAATGTGATGAATGTAATGTAATGTGATGAAAGTAATGTAATGTGATGAAAGTAATGTAATGTGATGAAAGTAATGTAATGTAATGTGATGATAGTAATGTAATGTGATGAAAGTAATGTAATGTGATGATAGTAATGTGATGATAGTAATGTAATGATAGTAATGTAATGTGATGATAGTAATGTAATGATAGTAATGTGATGATAGTAATGTAATGTGATGAAAGTAATATAATGTAATGAATGTAATGTGATGATAGTAATGTAATGTGATGAAAGTAATGTAATGTGATGATAGTAATGTAATGTAATGAATGTAATGTGATGATAGTAATGTAATGTGATGAATGTAATGTAATGTGATGAAAGTAATGTGATGATAGTAATGTAATGTGATGATAGTAATGGAATGTGATGAAAGTAATGTAATGTGATGAAAGTAATGTGATGTGATGATAGTAATGTAATGTGATGATAGTAATGTAATGTAATGTAATGTGATGAAAGTAATGTAATGTGATGAAAGTAATGTAATGTGATGAAAGTAATGTAATGTGATGATAGTAATGTAATGTGATGAAAGTAATGTGATGATAGTAATGTAATGTGATGATAGTAATGTGATGTGTTGAAAGTAATGTAATGTGATGAAAGTAATGTGATGACAGTAATGTAATGTGATGATAGTAATGTAATGTGATGAAAGTAATGTAATATGATGATAGTAATGTAATGTGATGATAGTAATGTGATGTGATGAAAGTAATGTAATGTGATGATAGTAATGTAATGTGATGATAGTAATGTAATGTGATGAAAGTAAAGGAATGTAATGTGATGAATGTAATGTAATGAATGTGATGTAATGTGATGTAATGTGATGTAATGTGATGTAATGTGATGAAAGTAATGTAATAATATAATTTTATGTGAATGTTATTGTCTAACGTGCTTCATTCCTAAATTCGGCGTTAGCGCCACATCTCGAAAATCTCCCTTTAAAGGGGACATGCATTATAAATGGCTTTTTTCAGTATTTACTAGGGATGCCCCGATCGATCGGCCAGCGATCGGTATCGGCCGATATTCAGTATAAATATGAGATTGGTGAATTCCGATAATGCTTTATTTTTGCCGATCGTGAAAACCGATCGAAAAACATGATCCAATTCTTAGCGGAGATCTCACTCGCTGTCTGTCTCAGACACACAGAGCTGCAAACTGCCGCTCCTCCTCCTCCTCCTCCTTTGCCCCTCCCGCACCCGTGTAAACACAGAGGAGGTTCCTCTGCTCTAGTCTATAGTGCATGGGACCGTGAGCTAACGTTAGCTACCTAGCTATCGTTACTGTTTAAACAAAATTACCCAGTCAACTATTCACTTTTAGTAGGCATTGTCTAACGGTATCTAGCCGGCTAGCTACTGATAGCTCCTGATATCAACAAATGCTCCAGCAATAGTCTAGTAGTGCATGTTGATACCTCCGTTAGCTCACATTAGCTTACGTTAGCTCACTGTTCAAAACGAAATGTCCCATTGAACTAAATAGTTCACTGAGGCGTTGTCTTAACGTTATCTAGCCGGCTAGCAGTAGCTACAGATAGCTCCTGATATCAATGTCTTATAACATTGATTCGATGCGTATTCGAGCCCCAGCTTGCATCGCAGTCACAAACGGGGCTAGCTGAGGTAGTAGGGTATATCTGCAGAGCCGCAGCCGCAGATATACCCTGCTGTGCTGAGGGCATGCTGAATGTGATTTAACCAAAGCAGAGTATACACACAGACAGTGGAGAAAGCGAGCATTTTGACTTGTGGCGATGTCTCGCAGATAATACAACTACAAGTATAATTATATAATATATATATATAAAAAAGAAATAAATATATATTTTTAAAAAAATACAATTTTTTATATAAAACCAAAAACGATCGATATCGGATCGGTATCGGCCGATATGGCTCAAGACGATCGGTGATTGGTATCGGTGGCAAAAAACGTGATCGGGGCATCCCTAGTATTTACCATTGTTTTATAGCAATAGGGGTTAGTATCAATGGGTCTGTGTCCTCAATTACCATATTGACTCATCAGTCTAGTCTTTTTCCAGGTTTTTTTTGATGTAGGAAGTTTCTCTAGACCGGAAGTTACACGCTACTTTTTATTTGGTGTTGATAAAACAATAAATAACTGAACCAGGATAATTTCAATTCGATGCTAAATAAACTTTTACGCATGCGTAAAATGTGCCAGATTTAATTTTACAGGCGTTGCATTTTTATCAATATCTTGGCCATTTCTTGTGCTAGAATCAAACGGAAAAAACTGGACGGAAGTGCAGAGAGAGGCGGAAGTTGATGGAGAAAATAATGCTTTGTAAATTGAATTCTGTTCTGTTCTCTTTTGTTTATGTAAATACTAAATATGCTACCTGAGGGTGCACTTCCACTGTTTTATATGCTTGATTGAATATGTTTGCATTGGTTCATAGTAAAAAGAACACATTTTCTCAATCCGATTTTGTGTTTTGTGTTGTACATTATGCAGTATACAGTATATACAGTAGTATACAGTATGAAAACTAACTGTCAGGTCATATATGTGAGGCTGTGCTGAAAAAAAAGGATACCAAACATACCATGGTAAAACATTTTAAAATGGGAATTATACAATTTAAATCAAAATTAGCTAAAACATTGAAAATATCCCACAACTCCGAAGAGTTCCTATATCTTAAATTATGGCTATGGGTCTAATACACCCATCGCTTATCAATGACTTGCTTCCAGTCAGCGTGTATGAAATGGATTGTTTTTTCATTGGTACATTTCCATTTTATACCGTTTTGAATACGAGTATAGTTTTGGAGATTTCTAGTAATTCCAGAGAAATACGCGATAATAGCTCTTTAGTGGAATGCACAAAACACGTTGTAATTTTTCGGCTGATTTATGAATCGTTTTCAAATAAATGCTAGATTATCGATAGTATGTGTCCTTATGCACGCTAGAGAAGCGGGCTGAAAAATCGATTATCCATGACTTGGTCAGCACTAACGTCACGCACACACACACACACACGCTCCGATGGCAGAGAAAAAAACATCTGATTAACCCAATACTGGTAAAATAGAGTCCTTACCTCACATCAGATGTTCTGCAAAAAGATTAATCCAATTCCTGATCGCCATTCCAAATATTGATCGCGTTTATTGATCCAACGTTATAGTCCAAAACACATAATCGACCCTGCTCCCAGCCTCGCCAGTGAATGTGGTAACACGATACTGCTTGCCCGAGAAGGGAAACCCTGGAACGGAGTTTTTTTTCTGATGCACAGTCCCATCCAATCCAATCCAATGATGTGCAATACCATCCGGGAGACGATAGGCGGCGGTATTTGACCTTTGCGAGCTCAGACCCATTCCCAATGATAACGTCAAGCTGGATGGATGAAAATTAATGGATATCGCTAATAAAAGAAATAACGATTAAAACCTGAGTAAAACTCGTGATTGGCACGGAACGCATGGCGAGTTAACCCGACTAATCTCGTGGTTGGCACGGAATTAGTTATGACATGCGAGTTTACCCGCGATCGTGATTAGACAAAAATTCTCTAAGGTGGTAGGAGTCCTGAAACTATTTTAAACATGTTTAATAATCTATCCATTTGTACCTCAACATTCTGAAATGTGATAAAAGTAGATTAGGGTGTTGCCTGCTCCTTTAAGAGTGATGTGTTGTGGGATATATACTGTAGATATGGCTCTGGTCTTGTCTACGCAAGCAGCCCACACATCCCTTCTCCAACTTAAAACTAACGTTATTTGAGCGAACATTTAACGTTATTATAACTCTATTTTAACGTTAGTGAATTTGAATGCACATACATAGCTAGTTAAATATCACAACTTGTCATTGTTCATCATTGGGGGAAACTAGCCAATAGCTAACGTTATAGATAGCTAGCCTATAGCTAACGCTATAGATAGCGAACGTTTTGCAAACAAAGCTAACATTATCCAGTTGACATTACAGATCATAATAGCTATCATAACGTTAACAAAGTGAGAGTAGGGATTAGGGAAACGTTGATGTAGTCAGAGTGTAACGGGAACGGTAGAGAGAGGCAGCACTTAATTTGCGTGTAACGTTAGTCAATAACATTGAGCAAGTTACTTAACCGGCACTTCGGCCCGGGAGTTAGGAGAACGCTCCCCTATACTCTACTTATCTACTACGGTTCAGATTAATACAGGAAAAGGTATACATTGGGGGCTCGAGTCCAGGATATGAAAATAAATCCTGATTTCATCTGTGAGTTGTAAACTGTATGGAAACGTGAAGTTAGCTCATGCTACTGGAAAATGGACGTCTTGTCAATAAAAAATTAGGACGCCCCTTTTTTTTACCACGGTTGTCACGGTTGTCTGTTCTCCATCCGCGGGTGCCTTGACACACTGCGGGATTGCAGTGATGCGGTTACCGCGACAGCCCTAATTAATATGTACATGGTATATAACTTTGATTTGGGAGTATTTGGGGTTTCACGAGATCAACCAGAACGATTTGGGCTTATTGCATATAACGCGTCTTATCTCGCGATCTATGGAAAAAGACTGGCTTATTTTTTTTTAAATCGTGAAATATCGTGAAAATGGTCAAGAAAAGCTGGCGCTAGCCAGTGCAGATGGGGAAAGCTTGTGGCGCTCAAAGAGTTAAAAAAAAGACTTGACTCATGACAACCAGTGAACAACCAGTGAACAACCAGTGGACTAACTCACACAAGGCCAAGGCCTGGGGTCTAGGGTTGGGTACCGTTCACATTTGAACCGATACCAGTACCTGTACCAGTTCCTGGAATTCAGTACCGGTACCGAACAGTACCTTTTTTTATCTACTTAAACTCTCTCTCCCAAGTCCAAACTTCAACATTGTTATTTATTTAGAACATTTGATTATTTATTGTTGTAACACACGCCACACAAAATAAATCACATGATCATGTATTGTGTTTTTAAATGTTTAAATATCAACAGTATCTGGCCATCCTCGTCAAACTCCAAGACAGTAATATATATATTTGTGGAAAAGGCTCCCTCTTGTCTAGCATATTACACTCTTATACTAAACATGTAAAGGTACCGAAATGTGGTACAGATTGATCTAGCGTGAATGAGTACTCGGTAGTACCGATGTAAATCGGTCGGTACCCTTAAAAGTACCGAGTAGGTACCCGACCCTACCGGGGTCTAACCACCGGTTAGAGACGACGTCTCTAAACACGTTAGTCACTCTCGGCGTACCCTCATCATAGTCATCTGCCATATTAATCAGGACAATTTCATTCAGCCTGGACTTCGTCGAAACTAAATCTAAACACGGTCCCAGTTGAAATAATAAAAGAAAGCACACCGCTTAGCCTAATGCTCTTAGGTAAGCCGCTTAGATGTACGAACAAAACCCAACAACGTCAAGCGTGACACAACCTCACATCCTGTGTGAGACAACCTCTCTCTCTCTCTCTCTCTCTCTCTCTCTCTCTCTCTCTCTCTCTCTCTCTCTCTCTCTCTCTCCTTTATGAGCTAAGGAAACACATTACCATTGTCATGTATATGAAAAGAAAGGAGGGGGGAAAACACTGCATAGGAATCCAGATTGGTTCCCAATTCTGTGTACTTTTGGTTGGTGAGTGTGTCCTGGAGAAGCCAGACAGACACACACACAAACACAAACTGAACATGGACTCCGGAGGGAGAAGCTCTCGCACACAGACCAAGAGAGAGAGAGAGAGAGAGAGAGAGAGAGAGAGAGAGAGAGAGAGAGAGAGAGAGAGAGAGAGAGAGAGAGATCTGTAAAGCATTCCCGCTAACTGGAGAAAGGTATTCCCGTAACCTATGGGTAACCGAGAATACCTTGAGGTACCAGGAATACCTTGCATAGGTATTCTGGTTACCTAAATAGGTATTCCCATTACCTGATAGGTATTCACTGTAACTTTAGATATTGATATGTATTCGGTTACTTGTGAAAAGGAGAGGTTACCAGGAATACCGTTACCATATAGGTATTCACGGTAACTTATATGTATTCCGGTAATTAATTAATTGAATCATCATGGAGGCCCAGGCCGTTAGCTACAAGCTACAAGCTAACAACACATCATGGAGGCCCAGGCCGTTAGCTACAAACTACACACACACACACACCCCTACATGTGACCCCCCCCCTACATGTGACCCCCCCCCTACATGTGACCCCCCCCTACATGTGCCCCCCCCCTACATGTGACCCCCCCTACATGTGACCCCCCCCTACATGTAACCCCCCCCTACATGTACCCCCCCTACATGTGACCCCCCCTACATGTGAACCCCCCCCCCCTACATGTGCCCCCCCCCCTACATGTGACCCCGCCTACATGTGACCCCGCCTACATGTGACCCCCCCCTCCCCAGCTCCTGTATCTTGTCTCATCAGGGCAGAGAAAGTGCTGACGAGACAAAACAGAGCAGAGCTGATTGAGATCAATGAAGATACACTGTGTTATCTCACACACACACATTCTGTACACACACACACACTGTACACACATACTGTACACACCACATACTGTACACACATACTGTACACACACATACTGTACACAGACACTGTACACACATACTGTACACACACACATACTGTACACACACATACTGTACACACACATACTGTACACACATACTGTACACAAATACAGTACACACACATACATACAGTACACACAAATATTGTACAAACGCATACAGTGTACACCCACCCACACACACATACAGTACACACACACACACTAGGGGCATGGTGGTGAACCCTAACTCAGGTGACCAAGAATACCTGTTTTTTCCAAAATTCAGTTCAAATGCCATCTTGGAATAACAAAAGAACGATTGTGTGCAGACAATTGAAAATGTTGGGTTCCTTTCCACTTTCTTGAAGATAGAAAACATTTAAATACTTGTTCTAGAACTGTATTTTTTGCACTTGTTGTTAAGTTACTGGGAATACCCTTTCCTTGTTTTTGCTCATTTTAACAGACAAAACACAACACATTCTAGTAATTCTGGTTTACATCAAACCCTTATTATTGCTGTTATGATATCCAAAAATAAAATCTCACCAATCTTTAGTAAAATAGGAGATTTAAGTGTTTATCTGGAATTGTGAGGATAGGTATTCGCTGTAACCTGGGATCAATATGTGAAACGTAATTATCTCCTAAAATAATTGGCCACAAAAGACAAAACTCATTTTGGTGTTCATTGGGGTGCCAAGATCATGCCCAAAACATATCATGCATCTGCCATGAAAATTAAGCCTTTTTTGTTTGTCATCAATTGAAGGCCATGAACTATGTTGACTCATATCCCTCTACCGGATTTTTCCTTCAGATTCAGCTAAATTTAAATTCTCTTGAGATAACTCAGGGAGAACTATGGCTATATGTTACATGATGATGATATCCCTACAAAACAACCAAAACATTTGAATTCTCTCTTAAATTGGAGGAGATAAGTGAATTGGTATTCCCGTAACTTACACAATGTTTTTTTTTTTAAAGGTGAATTATTTGGCATCTATAACAATCATTCCTGACATGAGAAAAGATTTTAATGTTGTTCGTATAACGTCCTGGGTTATATGGCATAGAAATGGGCAGGTTACCGGGAATACATGCGTTACCCATATAGAGAGACAGAGAGAGAGACACAGAGACAGAGAGACATAGAGAGAGAGAGAGAGACACACAGAGACAGAGAGAGATAGAGAGAGAGACAGAGACAGAGAGAGAGACACAGAGACAGAGAGAGAGAGAGAGAGAGAGACACAGAGAGAGAGAGAGAGAGAGAAAGAGAGAGAGAGAGAGAGAGAGAGAGAGAGAGAGAGAGAGAGAGAAAGAGAGAGAGAGAGAGAGAGAGAGAGAGAGAGAGAGAGAGAGAGAGAGAGAGAGAGAGAGAGAGAGAGAGAGAGAGAGAGCGAGCGGGGTGCATCCACGGCGGGGTCACATGCCGCGGTGCTTTGCCTCCGTATACCGGACGGCGTCGAGAGAGAGTATATGGCCTCCGCTCCCCGCTCTCTCCACGCCCAAGAGGTACATAATTGATAGGGCCGTCTGAGTTACGTTTCATAAAGTGAAACACATTAATGGCCTCCCCTGCACTCTGAAGTTCAGATGTGCCAGGCGGGGGGGGGGTAGAATGTGGCAGCCTCGAGCGTAAGAGGTTCTAAATAACGGATGTAGTCGACGTCGTCGAACGTTGCCCGGGCGATGCGTTGTTATTGGCGAGGTGCTGCGACCGCTGTTGTGATCACCGTGATGTATGGACTATGAAAAAAGGTAATGAAGTGCCTTAAGTGGTGTGTTATGATATGCTGTCATGACATCCACCACGGCGGAGAGTGAGCCCGGCAAGCACGTCCCACGCTATATACGCCGTGTAAATGACCCATGCGACTGAATAAGACAAGTCATTCAAAAGACGCATTGTACGTGGTATTTTCTTGTTAAAATTGGTGTTAAATAGCTCTACATTCCAACAGCCATTGCTGGTATAGAGTGTTTGGTCAGTAACATGGGTCTCCCAGTCCCTCCGCTTTGCAGTAAACAGAAAATACCTAGAGAGAACCCTAGATATTTTCTTTTACTTATTGCAAGAAAATCTTGCCAAGCCAAATTAGCTTATAGATTATTTGACTTGTTTCAAGCACATTGTTTGCTTAAAACGACTTCTCATTTCTTCTCTCGTGTAGAGTTCTCTCTTCTGATTGGATAAAGGGATACCGGAAGATTTATTTTCTGTTTACTGCAGAGCAGGAGGGACTGGGAGACCCACGTTACTGACCAAACACTCTATATCAATGATGACTGTTTACTGCAGAGCAGGAGGGACTGGAGACCCACGTTACTGACCAAACACTCTATATCAATGATGACTGTTTACTGCAGAGCAGGAGGGACTGGGAGACCCACGTTACTGACCAAACACTCTATATCAATGATGACTGTTTACTGCAGAGCAGGAGGGACTGGGAGACCCATGTTACTGACCAAACACTCTGTATCAATGATGACTGTTTACTGCAGAGCAGGAGGGACTGGGAGACCCACGTTACTGACCAAACACTCTATATCAATGATGACTGTTTACTGCAGAGCAGGAGGGACTGGGAGACCCACGTTACTGACCAAACACTCTATATCAATGATGACTGTTTACTGCAGAGCAGGAGGGACTGGGAGACCCATGTTACTGACCAAACACTCTGTATCAATGATGACTGTTTACTGCAGAGCAGGAGGGACTGGGAGACCCATGTTACTGACCAAACACTCTATATCAGTGATGGCCGTCAGAATGTAGAGCTATTATTTTAACATGTAGACAAGAAAACATCCCTTACAGCACCTTTAACTTGTATAGGACTCTGTCAAAGTATGGATACGAATGAATGAATGAAAACTTTATTTAATGGGTACAATACAGTACGACTCAATACACACAATTGTTAAGGGGATGCAGACCAGAGAAAGACGTTTGTCTTGTTTACATCAGGGTCCCCCATTTTCAATTCATAGTGATTCATTAATACAGCAGGACTACCGTTGCACCTTCCAGTGGACAGAATGACGGAACAGCAGCAAAGCAATCACAAGTCCACCATGCAGGCAACACAAAAGAGCAGCGGTCTATAACTGTGCTTTTCAGCCAGACGGGGGCCTTCGCTGCGCCCCGTCCATAGTATAGGCAGGAACCAGCCGGGACCATCGCCAGGGGAAGCTGTCTGGGTCTTAAGTTCCATGAGTAAGTCCCCCCCCCCCCCCCCCTCCATTCAGACACAAAACCCCTCAGACACGGCTATAAGACCCTGCCGCCATCCCTATACCGTCGCCCTGGGACCAACACCCTATTAGGGGTAACCCCCTTTCTGCCCGCCGCGCCGCGCCAACGGTGCATCCTGGGACCGGTGTGGTGTGTGTGTGTGTGGGGGGGGGAGGGGGGGGGGGGGTCTTTGTGAGTTTGCGTGTAGTCGTAGAGTACAGCGGGCCGGGAGCAGTCTCCATGAGATGGAGCGCGGATGGAATGAGGATATAACACAGGTCCATGTGCTGCATGCTGGGAACGGACGGGCACACAGACTTGGGTATATAGGCTATACAGATGAGACAATGGGAGAAGGGGCTAACTGGATATCGAGGGGGGCAGAGAATGAGCATGAAACTAAAAAAATAAAAGATACTCGCAGACCAGTTAAGGTCACTGTATCTATAGGGATAGTGACAGACGTAGGTGACGGGGGGGGAAAGGTTTGATGAAATGTAATTTAACAGGCGTACATAGAGGACACTAACACACAGCAAAGGGGAAGTAGTTGGTGGGAGGAGTCAAGTCACCCCCCAATAATGAAACTATATCAATGTCACCCAGTTTAATATAGTTTGCTCTCAAACTTAATGGAAGTGACTCACAACTATGCAAAAAAAAAACACTGCAGAACAGATTGCATTAAGATTAAAGGCATGACACGTTATAAGAAGAACCCACATAAATAGAAAGAAAGAAAACACAAAGTGTGAATTCGTCCTTCCCCTTCCAGGGGCGTATTTGGCACGGGGGACTTGGGAATGGGTCCCCCCCATTTTTTCAGAATGCAGTTAATGTCCCCCCCCCGTCTGACTACCTGTATGCAAAGAGTAGTAGATGGGGGTCGCATTTGCACGGGCCAAGTACCCACTCGCTAAAGTACTCGTCTTTGCATAATAATAGCTCGGGTCGTCCCCCTCAGCCGAGGTGTGTGTTAAAATACGTCATCACATACGGTATAAAGAGAGATAAGATAAGACATTCAGTGCTATGTCCGACTCCTACCTGCGTGCAGCAACAACGAGATGGCACCGTCGCCCAAGAGGAGAAAGCTACTTCTTCAAAGCAAACTAAGTTTTGCTACGCTGTCGCCCGGAGCTAAACCAGCAGCAGTGACGACACCACCACGAAACAGGAAGGCAAGTAACAGCATTTTAGCAGATTTTCTTTTTTTAATATAGGCCTAATGTATTTGTCCAGATTGACTATATAGCTATAGCTATTTGCCTGTTTGTTTCTCTTGAAAATAATCGTGGTTCATAAGTCCATGATTGATTGATTGATTGAAAAGTTTATTAACAGATTGCAGAATGGGTACAGTACAGTACAGCTCAATACATAAATTGTTAAGAGGATGCAGACCTGAGAAAGACTTTCGTCTTGTTTCCATCAGGGTCCCCCATTTTCAATTCATCATATGACACACACGACATACAGATAGACAGTACTGCTACATCTATACATTTATGACATACCAGATTTTCAAATACAGTACTGTTTGTGATACTAAAAAAATCCAGAAAAAGAGTATACATTTGACATAGAAACTGTGCATTGGAGGAGGTTGGGTAGGTGGGGTGGGGCTGTACATTGGAGGTGGGGGGGGGGGGGGGGGGGGGGGGGGGGGTAGGATACAACCCCATTGTAATCATCCTGACAAAATAATGATGAATTGAAAATGGGGGACCTTGATGTAAACAAGACTAAATTCTTTCTCTGGTCTGCATCCCCTTAACAATTGTGTGTATTGAGCCATACTGTATTGTACCCATTCTGCAATCTGTTAATACAATTTCCAATCAATCAATCAATAATGGGAATGGAACACTGGTGCATTAATGTTTTATTCTGTCCCCATGGTTCAAATAAATAAAGTTAGTAAACCTATACCCGTGTTCTAATGGTTTCTCTCTTTTTGGGTTTGTTTATTCTGCAGGAGGATGCAAATACGGCTTCTGAAAGCACACAGACAGTGCCTGTAAACGTAGATGCACAGCTGCAGCGTGCACTATCCCCACCACTGAATGACAGAAATTATGTAAGTAACAATAATGTCTTAACAAAATACATATTTGACTGTGTAGTGGATGGTTGGATATATGCTGGATAGACACAGAGCTCCCTGCCCCCTCCCCTCAGGTTTGTGTGTGAACGATGTCATGGTCTGATTACCGGTACTCAGGCCGAGCACTCACACCAAACCTGTGAATGTGATGGGTTGCATTCCATTCCCAATAGCCTGTTTACAGAGTCCATCAGCAAGACATAGTCATTTGCAAACAAGATACAAACTCATTGTAATCATCCTGACAAAATAATGATGAATTGAAAATGGGGGACCCTGATGTAAACAAGACTAAATTCTTTCTCTGGTCTGCATCCCCTTAACAATTGTGTGTATTGAGCCGTACTGTATTGTACCCATTCTGCAATCTGTTAATACAATTTCCAATCAATCAATCAATAATGGGAATGGAACACTGGTGCATTAATGTTTTATTAATGTACGCTGTCCCCATGGTTCAAATAAATAAAGTTAGTAAACCTATACCTGTGTTCTAATGGTTTCTCTCTTTTTGGGTTTGTTTATTCTGCAGGTGGATGCAAATAAGCCATATCAGCCCAATCCAAGAGAAATACCAGGTCAAACACTGGCAAACAAAACGCTACGTTTCCAAGAGAAATGGTTTAAAGCATTTTCTTGGATTCACTACAGTCATACACACAGTGGAGTCCTGTGCTTTTATTGTGCAAAAGCATTTCAACGTGAGAAGTCTACCCTGGCGAAATACACTGATCCAGCATTTGTTTCTGCTGGATTCAGAAACTGGAAAAAGGCTGTGGAGAGATTTACTGATCATACAAACAGCAAGTCTCATAAGCTTGCAGTTATGCAACATTATCAGAAACCAAATCCTATTAATGCTCAGCTTTCTAGTGCTTTGGCAGCATCACAGCAAAAAGCCATGTCATGCTTGAAGAAGATCATGAGCAGTGTGCAATTCCTGGGCAGACAAGGTCTGGCTCTCAGAGGCCATGAATCAGATCAAGGAAATCTGTCTCAGTTACTCAGGATGAGATCAGCTGATGACTCCAAGTTGTTTGAGTGGCTTAATTCACGTGTCGATTACACAAGCCCCCAAATCCAAAATGAAATGTTGAACATAATGGCAAAATCCATCATTAGAGATATAGCCACTGAAATCAGATCACAACCACAGTTGCAATACTCCATCATTATTGATGGAACACAGGACATCACTGGGACCGAACAGGAATCAATCTGTCTTCGCTATGTTGACCACAACCTTATTCCCCATGAAGAATTTGTTGGTTTATATGAAGTGTCGCTCACAACTGGACAAAACCTAGCAAATGTAGCCAAAGATGTGCTGCTTCGTCTTGGTTTGTCTCTTGATGGGCTCCGGGGACAGACATATGATGGAGCAGCAAACATGTCCGGAAAATATTCTGGTGCACAAGCCTATATTTCACAAGCACAGCCACTGGCTCTGTATGTACACTGTGGTCCTCACTGTGTTAATTTGATAACACAGGCAACTTGCACAGCTTCATCTGTAGTCCGTGATGCTCTGCAATGGGTCCATGAATTGGGGCGTCTGTTTGGACTTTCAGGCAAGTTCAAGAACATCTTCAGCAACATTGCCACATCTTCACATGGATCCTTCACCACACTGAAGCCGATGTGTCCTACACGGTGGACTGTGCGAGTCGCAGCAGTGCATGCAGTCCTCAATCAGTATGCGGCAGTGTTACTCAGCTTGGAAGAGATGGCTTCAACTGGCTCTGAATCAGCTACAAAGGCAAATGGTCTGCTTGACAGATTCCAGAAAGGAAACACAGTTCTGGGACTCCATCTTGCTTTGGAGGTTCTTGAGGCAATGGAATGCCTCAACAAATCCTTGCAAAGGCGAACCACCACAATCACAGGGATGCAGGCTGCAGTAGAGTGTGTCAAGACAGCTCTCCACAAGAAACGAACAGAGGAAAGATTCCAACAGGTATATGTCACAAATATAACAGTACTATATATGTATGTCCCTATCCTATGTCATAAATGTCATTAAGAATTGAAAATCCTGACTAATAATGATGAATTGAAAATGGGGGACCCTAATGTAAACAAGACTAAATTCTTTCTCTGGTCTGCATCCCCTTAACAATTGTGTGTATTGAGCTGTACTGTATTGTACCCATTCTGCAATCTGTTAAATAAAATTTTCATTCATTCACAGATATTTGACAACACCGCAAAGCTGGTCACCTCACTAAACATCGATCCGATGGAAATGCCTCGTATCCGCAACCCTCCAAAACGTCTAACTGGTGACGCTGCAGCACATGTCCCAGCAACTTCTGTGGACTTCTTCAGAGGGGAGTTCTTCAAAATACTGGACACAGCAGATCTGCAATTCCGAGAGCGGTTTAATCAAAGAAGCTTTGAAGTGCTTCAGAAGTTGGAGGGTGTGCTTATTAGGGGAGAAAGTGATGACATTGTGGACAAGTATCCAGAGATGAACAGGAGGATGCTGGATGTTCAGCTAGCCATGTTCAAAGCAACTAACACCTATGCATCAAGCACAGAAGCTGCAGACATCCTGAGAGGCATGTTGCCTGAAGTCAGAGGTCTTTTTGATCAGGTGGAGGTCCTTGTGAGGCTGTTGCTGGTTGTTCCCTCATCCTCTGCTGAAGCTGAGAGGAGTTTCAGCGGACTCCGGAGGTTGAAGACCTGGCTTCGCAACTCCATGAAGCAGAAAAGGTTGAACAGTGTGGCAGTTTGTCATATACATCAAGAAAGAGTTGATGCCTTTGACATTAGAGAACTCTGTGAGGAATTCATCTCTGCCCATGATCGGAGACAACATGTCTTTGGAAGCATTGGATGAGTTTAAATGTGAAAATGTCAATTTAAATAATGGAGAAGTCACTTTAAAGGAATGAGGTATATAAAGTCACTTTAAGGAAAGAACAGATGTGGCTCTTGTATAATATAGTTTAGATACATTAAGTATAATAATGACAAAGTTAAAATTGTATAGTAGTCTACATAGAAACAGGTTTGTTATATAACTTATGTACCAGTGCATAAGAGTGATTTATGTTAATGTTTTGTACCTGTAATTAAATTTGATTAAAAGTGATTGGTGATAGATAAAGGTGATAGATACATTAAGAGCTAAAATTGTATATTGTATAGTAGTGTTTCTCAGGAACCTAGCATGTCTTTTTTTTTTATCATGCATATCTTGTATTACTGTGTTCATAATTGCTAATTGAAGCACCATATAATAAATGTTCTTTCACCATAAACCTTTCAAATTTGTTTATTATTTGTCACAACAATACTTGTTTCTGTATGAGCTCAAAAAAAGTCAACCAACGAACTAGATTCTTGTACCGGATCTCCTCTCTGGTAAACAAGAATACCCTGAAGACTCTGGCAGGAGCACTCATTCAAGGGTACTATGACTATGCTTACCTCATGGTACCAAAGCACCTCAAAGGCGCTTAAAACGTTTATGTCACAAATGTAATGGTAAATGGTAAATGGCTGCTTTTTTATATAGCGCTTTTATCCAAAGCGCTTTACAATTTGTTACTCACATTTTTACCCATTCACTCACACATTCACACACCAACGGCGGAGGCAACCATGCAAGGTGCCAACCTGCTCATCGGGAGCAATTAGGGGTTAAGTGTCTTGCTCAAGGACACATCAACACGCTGCCCGGGAGGAGCGGGAATCGAACCGGGAACCTCCGGATTGCCAGACGACTGCTCTACCTCCCGAGCCACTGTCGCCCCAGTGTATCAGTACTATAAATACCTATATGTCCCTATGCCATAAATGTCATGTATGTTGTGTATTTCATAAATGTCTATATGAATTGAAAATGGGGGATCCTGATGGAAACAAGACAAACGTCTTTCTCAGGTCTGCATCCCTAACAATTGTATGTATTGAGCCGTACTGTATTGTACCCATTCTGCAATCTGTTAAATAAAGTTTTCATTCATTCATTCACTCAGTGTGTCGTTTACATGGAGAAATGGCGCCACCGCTTGGAAAAATGCGGTATTGCACCCCTGGTATTAAAAAAAAAAAAACTAGGTAGACGGCCCCCCCCCTAACCCCCCCCCCCCCCCCCCCCCCCCATCGCCGTCACTCGCCACGCCCCCAAATCTGTCCCCCCCACACATTGAGAGAGAGTTACGCCAGTG